>NC_140558.1:21540386-21827886 GCF_057381845.1 Rhamphochromis longiceps
GAGGGAGAAGTGATGTTTACACTAGTAAAAAACAAAAAAAACCTCTTGAACAGCCTGAATAAAAACTGTTTAACATTGTAAAAATGTAATGAGTTGGAGGCTGTAGTTTTTTTGATTTGCTGTATTATAAATGTGTCTGAACTAAACAGACTTGAGGAAAGATGTGATATTTTCAGGAGCCTTTACAATCCTTAAAACGAAGCCATTCTGGACACTCAGCCTGCTCATTATCAGCAATATTCCGATTGACTGTAACTTCTTTTGATTTAGTATTGTCATTTTTTAAAATGTGTCAAACTGATTGACAAAGCTTTTCATCAGCAGACTTGTGGATGTATGACAGTTACACAGCTGCGCACAATTACAACCTATTAAGACACATTCCTGTGCAGCTCAAGGAATCTATCAGTGGTTTTGACGTGCAGTTTGAATCACATTAGATCAAATTTACTGAGGGTTTGGCTGTCAGAGGGGCACTCTGACAGCCAAACCCATCTGTTCTCTGATTGGATAGTTAAATTTGTGATTGACATGACATTGGCCAATCAGATGAAAGGAAGAAGGTCAAAATTCGTACTTGTAACTTGAAACTTGAAACTTGAGTGCAGAGTTTCCAACGTATTTTTTTTGCTAAGTCCACACACAAATCTTTTTTACACATACAAATCCTGATTTACAAGTACAAAATATTTATGACCACAATTTGAGCCCATACACGTGCCCAGGGTTGTCGACCCCTGTTCTATACTAACCTACTGTACACAGTGTTGGGGAGTAACGAAATACATGTGTACACTGTGTTCGTGTTTTGCTCTGAAACAATAAGTTCAGTTGGAGCAGCCTTTAAACGCCTCTCTCTGTAACGTAACAGAATACGTTACAAAATACATTTTGGAGCATGTAATCTGTAATCTGTAGTGGAATACATTTTAAAAGTAACCTTCCCAACACTGACTGTACACTGGTTAAAAAAAATAAAGGAACATTTTGAAAACACAGGAGTTCTTAATGGGGAAAAAATAACAATAATGCCAGATATACTGACATGGACTGGGAAATGTATGAGGAACAAAACGATACCACATCGTTTGATGGAAATGACAATCACCCTGCAGAGGGCTGACTTCAATGACATGCCAAAAATCAAAGTAAAAAAAAGATGCAAGTACATTTTGCCAAAATTTCATCACAGCAACTCAGAATGGTACTCAGTAGGTTACATGGTTCCCACATGCTTGTATGAATGCCTGACAACACTGGGGAATCAGATAGATGGTGACCTGATGGATTTGCTGCCAGATCAGGACCACAGCATCACCGAGTTCCTGTACGGTCTGAGGTGCAACATGGTACCATCGACAGCTCTACTCTGAGCCCCTCCCAGATGGCCAGACCCCTCAGCCTATGTCTAAGGGAGAGGCCAGCCATCCTTCGAAGAAAGCTAGTTTCTGCCGCTTGTATCCGCCATCTCGTTCTTCTGGAACAGCAGCGGATGCTGTACCAGCTCATCATGGTGAAGACAGAGCTGAGCATAAAAGCGACACTCTTGATTTACTGGTCGGAGCGGGTGTGCTGTCACAGGGAGCCTGGAGATTGGGCCAGATAAGGAAAGAGCAGGAGAAAGAAAACTAGAACTAGGCTGCTGGCCTCACAAAGTCACAGTCAAGCAAGGGATATTTGTCGGGTGCATGTGCGCATGGATGGTGGTGGTGGAGGGGCTAAACTGTTAATGTCCTCTCTGTGTGATTCACAAAGAAAACTGCAGCAAAGCAACTCTTGTGGATACAGAAACAGAAGTTATGTAAAGTAATAAATGTATTAGTAATGAAAAGTGAGTGATGAATGAGTGGTGATGAACAGCCAGTCAGCATGGTACCATGGAAAAGGAAATACCCACTGCTATTAGTCACTGTAGCTGCTATTCTACAACGTTTTAGCATAAGGCTGCACAGCTTGTAGAGGCCATAAGGGCTTTCTTGTCATGGTCCCTGTGTCTGCCCGGTCGACCCATTCAGGCCACACGTGCTTTTGTTTTGCTCTCCCTCTCTTGCTCGCTCTGTCTGGGCGGAGCTCACTGTGGACTCCCGCCTTCAGCCCACACACCTGTGACTAATCACTCACCTGTGGCTCATCATCCTGTTGTCCAGTCACTACTTAAGGCAGTGGCGCAGAGCTTCTCATCGCTGGGCTATTGAGTAAAAGTGTAAATCCCAGCTCCGTGATCTTCTGAGTTTCTTCGTGGTTTCCTGGTTGTGAATTTTTCCTTTCTTCGTTTATAGATTCCCCAGACTCGTCCTGTAACACCTGTATCTTGGATTTCTGAGCATGAGTGTCTGGCAGTTTGGCTTGGCGTGTGTGGGCATTTAGGAATGGACTTTCCCCGAACGGAACGAGTGAGCAGAGAACGGAACGTGTGGACGGATGACCGGTGTGACAAGACCTGTTTCCCTGCTGAACCTTCCCGTGGATCCCTGGAACCCCTGAACCCCCCCCCCCCCCCCCCCCCCCGGTGTCTGTAAATAAAGAACTGTTTAATTATAATTCACAGTCTGTGCTTGAGTCCGAGCTGCCTGCCTTGGCATTTCTAGTTCCTCATCCTTCTGAAATCATCTTACCACAGACTTTATGAAAAGACCAATAATTATGGAGTCACCAGGGATCAATGGCACTACCATTTCTGACCAGTCCTGGTTTGGATCGCTTGGACACGGGTTCAGCCTGGAACATCCCCTTGGAAGCATGTAACCACGTTTGGCATTCTCTGTTGAACTGGTGCACAAAGAATGTCAAGTTGATCAGCCTGTCTAAGAACAGATGGGGCATAAATTTGAAAGCCTCAGGAACTGAACCATAGCACTTGCCAAGAACTCTGTAAATAGGTGACGCACACTGATGTGATTGCTTTTAAGTTATTTCTTCCCCAAGGGACCAGTGTTTTAAATGTTTTAGAATAAATCTGGGGAAGTCAGGTGAAATTAGTTCCAGTCTATTTATAGTGATCGTGATCTGCTCATCCATTTAGGAGAGATATAAACAAGAGAGAAAATAGACGGGAATATTCTCTGGCTGATTAAAAGGGTCTGTTTGACACAGCCAGGAACTCTGTCAGCCTTACGCTAGCACTGGTGGCTTGGTGCCAACATGTGTTAATATTAAAACAAACTCAGGTCAGACGTTCTTTACCAGTATCCGTCTGTATTAGTCTGAATGGGGTAGAAAAACTACGCATACACTAGCATTAGGTGGTTGTTATAAGTTATCAGTGCCATACATGTTGTTTATCAGCAGCCTTTTCTGCTTAACTAGAGGTGGTTATTATTCCCTTTGACTGTGGTATCCTGGCTTTAGACACTGTGTTTATCATTTAAAGAAATGTTTACATTAGGGAGGTATTATAAAAAGAATGTGGGCTCTTTAACTGAATGGAGTCATTCACCATGTTGTTGTGTACTTTGACATCTATGCACACACATGTACAAAAAAAGGACACCTCCATATCTACACTGGAGCTGGGGATTGAATCACTCATCAAACTGTTTTGAGCATCAGAACAAAATGTTTGAGCCAATGACTGAGAATGAAGCAGGCCTATCAGGTGGCTTTAATGGACAGAAAACTTTAAAAAAAAAGACATTTTCAAACATACGACAGTCACGATCCATCCTGGAGTCTTATAACCTTCAGCTAACTACCCAAAGCTTTAATCAAAACATTGATCAGCCGAAGATTTCCCCCATTTCTGTTTTCATTGATACATTTCAATCATTTGACTGCGTTTACATTCAACTCTCAATTTTGACATAAATTTTCTAATTAAAATGAAATATATGAAAAATGGTGAAATCTACTTGGGTAGATCATTTGATCACTCAGTTGTTTTCTTAATCTGGCTCTTAGTTGTCATTTAGCTTTAATTGAACTGAGAATCCTGTAGGCGTGCTATGTGTCAGTTCTCTAACCTTCAAACTGATTTTAAAAAGACGTAGAAAAGAAGGTGACGTGAAGGTTAAACACAAAACAAATGGAAAATGTCACGACTAAATGTTAAAACAAATTAATACTGTGTAAAAGAATGGAAATCCACTTGGTTGGATGGACGGCAGTCATAATGCATGCTGCAAAGCCTTTAGTCTATTTGCCTTTCAAATGTAAGAAAAAATATACACTGAGCTCTGTCTGAGAGCAGAAGCAACACAAGCCAAAGAAATCCGTCCTTCGGTTCAGATACAGTCCAGTTACACAACATCAACATCATTAAACTGCTTCAGTTTGGCTGCCATCTATGGAGCTGAGAATTTTAAAGCTTCGTTTCACATTTTATAATGTGATTTTAAATATTTGAAAAGCCTCAAACTTTCTGTTTGTCTGACACATTCAGAGAACAGCTTTCGGCCAATCATTTGGCATGACTCTAAAAACAAGAAGCATAGCTGCAAAGTGTAGGCTCCTGAAATGTTGATCACTGAGGATTAATTTCTCATTCACAGTTGCAGAGTGGACATCCTTTCATAAGAAATGATCTTTGAAGGAGTGAAAACAGCAGCTTGCAGAAAGTGCACGAACATGACAAGAGATCAGTTTCATTTTAACTCCATCATCTAGTTAATCACGGATTAGTGACAGCTAATATGATTACCTCAAAATGAGAAGCCAGTACCTGAATTCTTCTTTGCTACTCTTTAGGTGGTTGAGGCACAGCTTAGGGATGTGTTGCCATCCATTACGTCAGAATTTGAAATCACTTTCACCAGCGCACCTCCAACACAGGCTAATTTTCTCTCACATACATAAGCACAACACGTTGTAAGGTGTGACAGATTTATTAAGATATAAACCAGATTAGTTCAGGGTTAAGGTTGAAAGTGACAAATACAGTCATTTAGCACTCGTGCAAAAAAGGCCCCAGTGTTGCTGCTACACTTACTTAACATCATGCCAGTTTTATTGTCTCCTTTTGGAGATTCATGTGCCTCTAGCATGCAGCAGACATCAGTATAATTATAGAAGTGCACTGAAGTGTTGCCATCATATTTATTTGTATTTGTGTGCTAGGTATGAATGGCTGGTTATGAAACAAAGTGGTGGGGAATTGCTTCCCCAAGTTGCCCCATAAGGCACCACTTCTCTTTAGACCTGTGCAGGTTTTCCAGGGCACTCATGTGTGCAATGGCCTAAAAGCTGAGTCAGCATACAGGAGAAGAAAATACCAATGATGATGAAAAGGCCAGAGTGCCATTGACCGATGTGCACTGATGCATGTGTGTGGACACTATTAGGAGGAAATGGTAAAATCCCAAGAGTTATGTATCAGACCAAAAGATATTGTAATCACATAAAAAGGATGCACTTACTGGTTCAAATAGATGTGGCTCAACTGACTTTAAACTGTATTATATCTCTTTATCAAGGAAGTAAACCTACGGGGATTTAAATAAACTTCCCATGTATTTTATTTCAGTAAACTCTAAGACTTCACAGTACTCATCAATCATCTCTGTCAGAATCAGGTTGTTCCTGTTGTTAAGACTCTACATGTGTTCCTGCACTGAGGCAGCAGGTGCTGTAAATGTGCGACTTAACAGTGGCATCATTGTCAGTGTAAGAGATACCAGGATACGGCCACAGGTGACCGAGCAGATAATCCATGCATTAGATGAGCTCATTTAATTGGTCCATAGGGTCAGATACTGCAGTGTATCCTGGCTCTGCTGATCCTGCATAGGTCTTTAACATATATGTTCCAAAGGCCACGCACACACACACTGAGGCTTAAGTGTACTGCAAACTGATACTCACATGGTCGCTTTCATTTTCCCTCAGCCACCCTCCTCCTATGTGTGTGCTGGTGTGTGTGCTGGTGTGTGTGCTGGTGTGTGTGCGTGCCGGTGTGTGTGTGCCTGTGCTTGTGTGTCGCTCTCATTTTTCTATGATCTTTGCAGCATGATTATTGATGTCATTGACCCAGCTTGGCAGAGATCACATAGCACATGTGCCACATAAAGACACCCCCTCCACCCACAGTCCTGTGTAACAAGAGCTGAGCCACCTTTGCTTCAGATGAGCAATCACAAAAAGCCATTGTGCGCTGCAGAATTATGCTTTTGTCACGCTTGAATTGGTACATTGACAGTTTGGGAAATTGGCTTAGATCTTATTTTGACTGTTGTGGCACAAACCCTATTGAAGTTATTATTACCTCCACTGTGCGGATATCACAAAGAAAGAGTCAGGCCGGTGTGTGAAAGTCAGGCCCAGCAGTTGACACGTTTGTGCCTCCAGTAGCTTGATCTAGGACAAAATACACACTCGCTTTAAATTAGCTCTCTGTGAAGCATCTATGTTTGTTGCCTTCAGAGGCAATCTATTCTACTAACTAAAGCAGCTTTGCATCACTCAAAATAAAAAATCCTAATTTTTCTTATAGGTTTGGCACCTCCCCTTAGTTCCTCTGTCTGAAGCAAGGTCTTCTTCCTTTAAGCCAACTTTCTTCAAACGTAGAGGAGATCTTTCACAATCAAAAGACCCAAACAGCAGGAGGCTTGAGCTCTTTATGCTCAGAGCCAGAGCTGCATGCATGAAATGACCCTCTCTGCTCTGAACAGAGGGCACACAGTAGTGATGTGCGAAACCACTGATTTCCTTTCTGATCCAATACCAAGTAAAATTCAGGACGGTATCGACGATACTGATCCAATAACGATACTCTGTACAAAAACTTAATGTTCCATTGTATTTCATAATACAATATATAATTGCATTATGTAATTGTAATAATAATATAATAATATAGCTTCACAATGATTAAAGGACATCAGACTACTTCTTGTTATTGTTTAATAATGCAGAATAATCATGTAGAAATAAAAACCTGAAGTTGTGAAGTTTGAACATGTTGCCTGCCTGCAGCACTAAAGGACTCTGCAAGAGACGTCTGTCTCCCCCCAGCCGCACCTGTCCCTCTTCAGCTCACCTCAACATAAGCTTGTCATATTCTGTGATATGATTTACTCTGAGGTGCTTGACAAGGTTAGTGGTGTTGTGGCCATTTTTGTTGAATGTTTATAAAATGCAATTTGTATTCATTTTTGTTTTTTCTTTAAAGGTGTAAGAATATACTGACCTAGTTTTGTTATGTAAATTTGTATTTGATTTTATTGGAGAAGCTTTTGGAAAGTGATTGGTTTATTAGCTTATGGACCCTCCCATTAATCAAGAGATTAAGAGCACCCTGGATGGGTGTGGTAAAGAGGTTTTTTGTTTGCCAAATGTCAGATGGGAAGACGGGAGGGTTAGAAAATGATTTTTTGACCACTTTTGAAGTTGTTAAATCTAATTAAGTTAACTTTCGTTTAATTTTTTTTTTTTTTTTTTTTGTGTCCTGTTTGGATCTTTAGCCATCAGAATTGTTGTCTTAAGGCCAAGAAAGATGCCAAGCGGATTTATTTTACCAAGTGGATCATCATGGCCTTGCCATATTGGTCCATTTGATTGACCTTTATTATAATTATGAATTTATTTTATTTTCAGTTGCTACAAATGGGACAGACATGACTGGGGGATAGGACAGGGAGAAAGAATGAAAGAAAGAGAGGGAGAGAAAGAAAACCAAAGGGGAGAAGAGACGGTGAGAAGGGGGGGAAGAAAGAAAAAAACAAACACACACCTGGGTCACCTGTATGGAGAAAAAAAACAGAGAGAAAGCAAACAACAAAGAGCAACATAATAAAAAAAACAGCACCATCACAATAAACTAGCTAGCAGTAGATACTAAATAATAAACGATATTGTGCAGCACGCAAGATAGACAGCGCACAATGTGCTTTGAGGCAGCAGCCAAGAAAGGTGTAGTCCGCGTCTGTGAATACCCGTGTGTACACCTGTGTGCATACCTGTGTGGATCAGCATGCTTGTATTCCAAAGGTTTCTCCATGTAACGATCTGCTAGGGAGTGTGGGGAGCCACAGCCCCGTCCCCAGGGCATGAAGCAGGTATGGAGGGGATCAAAACTCCAGACATCCAGAGGCCCCCAGAACACAAGAGACCAAGGAAGACCAACAGAGGGGCAGCCGCGCCACTGTCCCAGAAAGAGCTGAGGAGAGTCCCAGATGAGGGCTCACTCAGCAGCCACCGAGCAGAAGCCAGGGGGAGTTGCAGTGACGCGCCCGTGAGCTCCGCCGGCAGCCAGCTGTGCCTGAGTGACTGAGCCCCAGGCCGAGAGGCCGGGGGCACCCCACCTCCGAAGTGGCCCGAGCGAGCCCCAGGCTCCAGGCCCTGATAAGCGGCCGCCAAGGAGTGAGCCGGTGTGTACCCGGACGCCCATCCCCAGACACAAAGAACCACCAACGCACCGATACCTGAGGGAGTCCGCCACTGGCAGGGGAAGTGGTGGTAGGGGAAGATAGGCCTCCAAACCTTGGAGGGCCTGAGATGTCTCCAGAGAGGTGGCGTCTGATACCCAACCTGACATATAGACACAGACATACAGGCACACACAGACACAAACATCCATTCCCACCCTCATGCTCTCATATGCACTTACTCCACACTCAACCAACGTGGAGACAGACATAAAGAGACGCTGTACACACGATCACACTCCCCAAGCGTACTCTAAGAACCGGGTCTAGGTACCCTTGCCCCTGGAGGGGGGAACTGCACCCAGACCCAGGTGGTGTTACCCTTTTCCCTGCGGTGGGGGGAGGCAGACCGCCCCGACTCCGCAGCAGCAGGGAGGCCCCACACTCCAGACCGCAGTCGGACGGCCAACTCCTCCTAGCCCCCCCGCTCCAGCAGGCCGCAGAGAACGGGGGTGAGAGAATAAGAAGTTATTTGGCTGATTTCTGTTTATAATTTTCCACGAAATAAACAGCATATGATTTTTAAACAATGGAGTCAGAAGTGCGTTCTAAAACAAACCTCCCGTTACCACCCACGGCCTTTTCTTGGACTTTTTTGGTGTTTGGAACGTAAAAGGCCGCGACAAGTGGTGTTGCCACAACACCTCACTGTCTTGCCACATGTATCACAAACCACGTCTCGGCTGTTTGTGGCACACATAACACAGTTTACGCTCAGCCATTGTTGTGAGTGTGCACGCCAAGGGGCTGCGACACAGTTATGCAGCCGTATTTCTATGAACGTATATGACTATGAAAGGCGAAAGAGGAAGTAGTTCCTTCTAGTTTAGACGATCAGAATGATATCGTTTCTTTCCACTGTGTTTCTGTTAATGATAAACTACAAATTTACTCCAACTTACTAAAATACTGATATTTTAAAATGAGAATCAATTCTAGAACATAAATTACTGGTATCGTACGAGTCAATATTTCAGTATCAATCCACACATCACTAGTACACAGTTATACATGTAAGGAAGTACGAGTGGACAGAAAAGGCCTTAACACTTCTTTTGCTTTACACAGACTACAAATCGTCTGTGACATATTTCCTTCAGGTCATGTTGTGTCATGTCTACCATTATAGTAAAGCAGATTTCTCATATTTTACTAGATAAAGAAACAATTTTGATTATTAGCTAAAGAAACATAATATTTGATCTCAAAGTTGTGATATCTTGCACTTTGAGAAGACAGTCCATGGGCTCTGCTAACCAACAACTGTGCCTTCAACAAAGCCTTCAAATGGTTTTATTAGATGTCTCTTGTGTGGATAACACACAACCATTAGACTGGTGCCAGTATAGTTGGCTCAGCCTCAGATAGAGATCTGTTTTCCCAGAATGTAAAAACTTTAGTGCTGCGATGGTCACATCTTAGAAGTTGCAGAGTCATTGTGTCTGTGTGAAACATTTAGTGCTTTACTGTTGGTAGCTGTTGATTCCAGTTAATGAGAGACCATTTAGTTAATCACAGTGTTGAAGCTTTAGCAGAACTAGACCTTAGGCTTAGTGATGCGCTTTCATTTGATAACAAAGACCACCGATATCGTCCCAGATCTAAACTGGCCTGAATCGCTTGTTAAATTGTGTATTTTTTTAGTCCGGAAATTTTCAAAAATGAGAGAAGAGCTACGACAATTCTTACTACCAGATGGCAGAGAAACTGTTGTTTAATATTGCAATGTATCATAAAGCTAATAATCATGTGGTATCGTGTTTTTTACTGATAATAACTAAGCTATCGGCGTGTTCTGCGGAATGCTAAAAACTATTTCAAACCCGTTTCTGATTATTGTTTCTTGGTAACTTTGTCTTTATTTTGATTTTGCATCTTTTGGATAACACAATGACTGTGATGCAGCTCCTTGCAAGACAGGACTGTTTGCAAATGCATCGCTGTCTGTATAAGAATTTATGTTTCAGATGTGTGAAGTTCTTAATTTAAATTTGTCTATTTCTGCAACACATTTGCAAGTTTCACTAGTTTATCACCGTTACTTCCCATATGATCATATTGTGTGTAATTGACATTCAATTTTGCTTGTTGCTTTGTAGTCATCAACTAACTGCAAGTGGACACAGAGCTGTCTTTGAAGCAACTATTTCACAGGCAACAAGATGGTAAATTCACTGCACGTGCTCAGTCATTGTCATTGTGTTGCAGCCTCCAACCACTATTTTCACCAGTCTCACTGTAATATAAGTCAGACTGGCAAAAACAACCCAAGCAATGATATAAATTTAAAGAAGTGTTAAGTGTAATGGTGTTATTACCCAAGCAAATCTGTGTGAAGTAAAGATTATCCAATATTAGAGAGAACAATCCATTAATCCACTCTGATAGAAAAGAGCAGCGTGAGCAGAACAACAAGCAGGCCAAAACTAACTTTTTGTCTCCTCTATCTCTCACAGTTTATGTCATTCAGTAGTGACAAACATACAGGGGAGTGAAGCAGAAATGCTCAGTGGATGATGGGAAGTGCCCCAGTGCCGAGCCTACAGCAGCATAACTAAAGGATGGTTCAGGGTCACCTGATCCAGCCCTGACTATAAGCTGTATCAAAAAGGAAAGTTAATGTTGAAAGCAGAGCAGGGGTCTGTCTCCTTGACTCTGAGCTGGCTCTGCAGGACAAGGCTTGATAGCTGAGGGCCCTTCCTCCCATTCTAGAAAACACAAGTCAGCCTGCAATCTGAGAGCAAACTGCTTTATTGGGATACTGTGAAAGTATGAATGCTTTAAGAACCGATGGGGCCTGATCGTTCAGTCCTTTATTTCACAGGGACTCAACTAAGACAGGCCAACATGAAAGAAATATCAGTCTCTAAATGAGAGCTTTTCAGAGAGCTTTAGGAGAAGCCAGCAATAAGAGGACACACTCCTGCTGCAGTGCACACAGACAAGCAAATTAATACTTTGCTTCATACATCAACATACTTGCCTCAGTCAGACACCTTTGGTGACAAGGCATTAATACAGCCTGCCAGTCGCAGGCACTTTCCACGTCTGGGGAAGATGAAGAACATGTTGTAGCATCAGGGGAGAAACGCTCACAGCCCCCAGGTTCTTTCCACCACTTGCTGAATATTTGATATTCCAGTGATATGCAGTCTTTTCCTGAATAGTTCAGTTGGTAAAAGCTCAGCTATTAGTTCCTATGTAATTACCAATTTAAACATGAATCTGCAGCCTTTCAGTTTTATTTACATTTGACACAGTACCCGAACCTTTTTGGCGATGAGCCTGGAGAGCTTTTGTTTTTTTAATACAAAGCTTTCCATTTAATACGAATAGTTCTTTTCTACTGTTACCACTCTTAAAAACATTATGTTTTTGCATTTCTTATTATTTAATTATTATTTCCTTTGGGATTAATAAAGTATTCTGATTCTGAATATTTAATCTTCTGAAATATTTTTAAAAATTCATCTTGAATTTTCATTGTGGCCCTGTGTTTCCATGTGCTTGTGCATATTTGCATGCTAGCTGTGTGCACCTGTATCATTTCAAATGCCAGAGGTCACCAGAGCCCCTCTGCCCCATTATCTAAATTAATAAGTTATGCAGATAAGCAGAACAACCAAACTGACTTTGTAATTTGCAGTGAAAAGTGTCAAACGGAGACAATTTGCAGGAAGGTGTGGCTGTTTAAAAATGCATAAGAATTAAAAATGTAACACACTAATAAGCAAAGGGAAGAGGAACTGTCACTGAAGAAAGTAGGACAAGGGCACTGGTAATGAGGACGCGTAATCACAGTTCTCAGTCTACTGACTCAGACCAGCACAGCTATTGTAATAATATTATTTCACTAGAAACTCTAATTACGTCTGACAGAATGGTAAAAATCTTAACTCCAAGAGAGGGGGTCGTCATCCAGAAGTAGGCAGAGCAAACAAACCAGAAGAGTAGAAGACAAACACAATCTGAGTACTCCTTTCAAAGCACAAGACAACAAACCAACTGGGAGGTCAACAACTCGTGGTGCTAAGGCCAGGTATGTCCAGGTAACTTATAGTTAACCCTGGGTTTGAAGTACTACAAATGTGGTGTTGTGAAGGTGCAAGGAACAACTCTTTACATTATGCATGCTTCCCTTAGACAACATAACTGGAATGCATAGCATTTCACAGCTATGCAGATGACATCCAGCTTTGTGTATCCACGAAGCCAGATGATACACACCAATGAGTTAGACTGCAGGAATGTCTTAAGGACCTCAATGGTCTTTAATTTCTTGCTTCTGAATTCACATATTGTGCTTGGCCCCCAAAATCTTGGAAGCAGATGGAAGTCTAACCAGATGTTAGTTCTGGGTTGCATACCTGCCACTACCTTGCTATCTCTATAAGTAGAAAAATCCTGTTTCAGACTGATGCTGAAAAACTAGTTCATGCATTTATTATTTCTAGGCTGGATTATTGTAATGCCTTCTTATGGAGTTTTTCAGTTGATCGCTCGAGAGGACATAGTTCTGTATTAGCTTGGCTTTGTTGGCTACCTGTTAAATCTAGAATTTAACTTTTGCATACGAGGTCTTGAATAATCAGGTCCCAACAAACATTAAAGACCTCAGCGGAGCACAGCAGTCTGCTGGCATACCTGTAGTTTACAGCGCAGAATGGGAGGCCTTCAGTTTTCACCCCAGTTCTGTGGAACCAGCTCACAGGTTGGATTTGAGAGACAGACACCATGTCTACTTTTAAGATTTGGCTTTCCTCTTTAAAAAAATATTTGGTTAGGGCCAGATCATGTGACCCCGAACCATCCCGTCCCATCCCTGGAATAGGCCTAGGCTGCTGCGGATTTACCATATATGTACTGCATGCCTTCATTGCTCTCACTATTATTGTAAGGTGTTTACCTTACAATACAAAGTACCTTTTTGAGAATGCTGTTATGATTTTGTGCTATATACTGTAAATAAAACTGAATGAACTCCCATGTGTCTTTTGTCCATTTTTTAATTAGCTCTCGGTCAGGCAGATGACCGCCACTCGCCTGGCTTCATGTTTCTTCCTGTTAAAAAGTGAGTTTTTCATTCAAGCTGTCAGCAAGTGCTTGCTCCTGGGGAGAGGAGGGCATTGTCCTGTTTAGCTCAAACAACATCTTGTTTTGGCTGACCTCTTCGGGTAATTTGGCATCCACAGTTTTCTTAAGAAGGTTTTAATGTAAAATAAAAAATAAATAATGTCCCATTTTTGCTGTTCAGTACTCTTGGCTCTGTTTTGGTTTAAATGACCGAACAGCTCTCCACTTTGCCTCAGTCCATTTTCAATGAGCTTGGCCCAGAGATGATGGTGGTGATTCTGAATCATGTTCACATATGATTTCTTCTATGCACCATAGAGCTTTGTCCTGCATGGATGGCACAGTGACAGAATCACGCTTGTTTATATTATAGTTATTACATCCAAAGCTATATTTGAGGGTCCACTTGTTCATCCAACAAGCACCCGTGGAATACCTGCATATCACAGCAGGCAGGTATTCCACAGTTTAGGATTCTTAAACAGCATATGCACCCTAAAACAATAAGCAAATATAAATCAGTGGAGATGGAAGTCTGTTTCTGTCATGGTCCTGGGCCATGTTGGCCCAGTGTTCTTAGTTTTCTTGTATGTTTGTATTTTGTTCCTTATTTAGGCCATGTTTTCTGAGTTGCCCTGTTGTGTTGTTCCCTAAGTGTTTTCCCTTCATGGCTTTTACCCCTGTGTGCCCCTCTGTGTATCTGTGAGCCCTCGTCTCTCCTTATGTTTTATTCCATGTTTCCCCTGCCCATTATGTCCAAGTTCTCCCCGTGCTCTCTCTCTCCCCCCCCCCGTGTGCCCTGTGTATTTATGAGCCCTCGTCTCCCTTTGTGGTTGTTTCATGTTTCCCCAGCCCGTTATGTCTGTGTTTTCCCCGTGCTCTCTCTCCTCCTGTCTGAACCTCTGTGCACTTCCTGTTTACTTTGTGACTCTCACGCCCGTACATGTCATGTTCAGTTCACCCCGCCCTGTCTCGTTATGATTATCAGTGTCACCTGTGTTCCCCGTGTGTTCAAACTTTCCTCGTTTACCCTCTGTGTATTTCTGTCTGCGTCTCCCTCTGTTCGGCGTGACGTCGTCCCTCATGCTGTGTGTGGATCTCCCTGTGTCTCCCTGTGAGTTCTTAGTTTATGGTTTCCCAGTTTAGTCTAGTTTGTATGTTTGTTCTACCAGCAAATAAAGCTGTGTTTTGAGTTCACCTCCCCGAGTCTGTGAGTCCTGCATTTTGGGTCCAACTCCTGCCTGCCGCACAGCGATTCATGACAGTTTCAGACACTGCTTCACATTTACCCATTTGCATTTGGTTGCAATTTGCTGCCTCACTATGCTGACAGTAATGTACGGCAGCAGTAATTTCAGGGGTATTGTTTCAACACCATAAACAATCACAGAATATGGTTTAAACTATTACATTACCTCCAAAATAATTTACATATTTCACAGTGCAGTGAAAGCAATTGCATTTTTACATAAGTCTCCAGAGACAGATTAAAAAAACATCAGCATGCTCCTTCTCTTTCTGTCTCTCTTTATTGCACACACACACACACACACACACACACACACACACACACACACACACACACACACACACACACACTAATCAGTAATCCCCTCCTTCTCCCAGCACGGTCACTCTGCTTACCGCTGTCTGTCTCCGGGATGCAGAGATTACAGCAGCTCCGATTGTCCTCTCTGCTTAACGTCCTTGCACTTGGACACTTCCTGGTTGTACCTTGAATGAACCATATGTAGACAAAATGAGATTCTGCTGTAGCTCGACTGTGGATTATTGAAAAATCAGTTTAGGAGCCCAGAAAATATATCTGCCTTTGGAAAAGGACTGTGGTGAATGTCGGAAATGTTGTGTATAAAACTTTATTAAACAGCTGATTAAACGTCTCAGGGATGGAGCAAAAACACAACACTAACGAGACAAACTGATGCCACCCAGGAGCAAAAACCTTATGAGAGAATTAAACCACATTCATACTAATTAGCCACATATATGAAAACATTGATAATGAACAAGCTAGTTCATTCAACAGCCATGTTTTCTGTACACAGCAAAATCTCCAGTGTTAAATTAACACTAGAGAGTGTCTATATGGGTCCACACCTCTGAGTGTTAAATACAACACTGTTGAGTGTTAAATTAACACTTTTGACAGTGTTATATGTTTAAAAGTAACCTAGTCAGTTTTGAAGATTAACAAAGACTACACAGCAAATTCAAAAGTGTTAAATGTTTTGGTGTTAATAGTCTTCTTGCAAAAGTAGAGTTAATTTTACTCTAAGCAGAGTCACATTCTTTTAATGTAACTCTGAGGTGTAAAATGATAGTAGTTAAAATCGAGTGTTAAAAATGAGTGTTTCTCTGTCAAATCTGGAGTTGTTACAATGGAAACATTAACTCTTGACCTCTTAACTCTGAACTCCTACAGGGGCTATGACACCAATAGAGTGAATTCACAGACTCCGCCCCCAGCACGGCTCCAATCGAAGCTGAAGTGAAGCCGTTTCAGAACATTTTGCTCTACATATTTGAGTTGTTTGCCATGCTTGGTAAGTCACTTTTTCAAAGATTGCTTCAATTATTATTATGAGCTTTTACTTCTGTGGCTCTTTGGAGTTGAGACAAAGCTGTGTGAAAGGCATTAGCCATGTTGCTCGGTGATAGCATAATATTCTGTTTTAGCTAGCTGAAAGGTATTGTTTGCGGGCAAATACCACAGCCATGAAAAAAAGCTTGCATGTGAATTTTCAGTCAAACTTTTGGTCAAATACACCTAAAACAATGTCTAGAATGTGAAATGTTGGTATAATGGTGCTACTTGAAGCCTGAAAACGATCGCCCATAAAAAAAAAACAAAAAACGAGCAAACAGCAGTAGCAGATGTCCTGACTGGATTCTACGTTAGCATAGATCCCTCCAGAGTTTTGTGCACACGGTTTAGGTAAAAATGAAAAAGGTTGAGGTTTTACATTTAGTTCAGTATTACCTGTTGTCTATGTCTTTGTCTTTTGGGAAAATACTTTACACAAGTAATGGCTCAAAGAGGATTGCTTTTTTTTTTTTTTTTACTGTGCTGCAATTGTTTACTGGATTATTTGTGCCATTAATTAGTGTCAACTAATTTTTATTCAATCTCCGCACAGGATATGCTTGTGAAGATGGAATATGGGGGAGAGCAGAAGTGCGTTGAAGTTCCACAAAGGGATGAATGAAGGACATGCATATTGTATTGAAGAAATAAGTGTTGAGAATGCTGTTATTTGCATTTACCATGTCAGACCTTTTGATAAACAAAATTCTAATGAAAGTGAGAACATGTATACTGTTACATCTTTCAGAAAATGTTTTGAAATTGTGGTGCACAGTTCAGAATAAATGTTTTTCAAAAACCATTGCATCTTTTTAGTAAATGTTTATTTCCAAAAGAAATTTCTAGAAGTTCAGAACAGTAAAATTCCCGCTTTTTAGAATGAATTAGAAGATAACTCTTACGTAGTTGAACTAAAATACTCTTTGAGAGTTAATATATAAACTCTTAACACCAAGTGTTAAATTATCAACTCCAGACAGATTTGGTGTTTAACACTAAATCAGAGTTAACGTACCAACTCTCCAAAAAGAGTTAAATTAACACTCTCTGGTGTGGACCCATATAGACACTTTAATAGTGTTGAAATCAAATCCGACAGTGTTAATTTGGACATGCTGGATTTGCTGTGTAACACTGAGCAGTGTTGATTTTCTAACACTGGAAAATAACTCAAAATGTTAGAAATATTCCAGTGTTAGAAAATCAGCACTGCTCAGTGTTAGTCTTTGTTAATCTTCAAAACTGACTAGGTTACATTTTAGACATAACACTGTCAAAAGTGTTAATTTAACACTCAACAGTGTTGTATTTAACACTCAGAGGAGTGGACCCATATAGACACTCTCTAGTGTTAATTTAACACTGGAGATTTTGCTGTGATACGGACACCGACAAAGATACAGTGTTCTACTTGACTGAGATCTGCAGAGGCCACTGCAGTACGGTGAACTGAACACTAGAGTCATAAAGGGATTGGTGTCAACAATAATAATTAAGTGGGCTGTGGTGTATAAAAAGGCTCATTTGGTACTCAAAGGGGGCTCAAAGTGTGCCAAAGAAATAGCCTACACACTATTACACCACTGCCAGGCAGGTTAGACCCACGCGTGCATGTTTACATCACATTCCGATCCTGCCATCTAAATTTTCTTAGTTATCCTGTAGTCTTGAATCTAAGTGGCGGGCGGTGTGCACCGAGGAGTTTGGGGCGCACTTTCAGCCACTGAGATCTGAATCCACCTCTGATTCTGCAGAAGAGGACTCCTCAATAACTCACCTGCCCAGCCTCTCTCCACTGCTACTCCTCTTGGCATCTCATAAATCTGCCTGCTCTCTTCTAGCCCCTCCAAAGCCTCTGTCCTGGAGTCCTCCAAGTACCAGCACAATTCAAAGATCCATTCATACTTATCTTGGATCTCAGTTCATTCTCCTCTCCCATCGTGTTCCTGCTGTGTTTCTGCAGTCAGACCTAGATTACAAGTTTAACATTTGCTGTAAATTATCTGTTTTTCAATAAATGCAGAATATATATGTAACATTGTTGTGTGCTAAGTACTACACTACTTTTGCAGAACAATGACACTGGGTTTTTATTGTTGTAACCCATCTGGCTCATGCTCAGAGTTTTGCGGTTAGATATACTCTTCTGTTTGTAATGTGTGGTTATTTGCGTTACTGTTGCCTTCCTATTGGCTCAATAGGATCAATCCAATTCTGGCCATCCTCCTCTGGCTTGAAGAAGACATTTTGGCCAGAGATCTGCTGCTCATTCACTGTGAACCCTCGAGGTGTTTATGTGGAGAAAATCCTAGTAGATCAACACTTCCTAAAATACTCTCAGGCACCAATACTATCTGGCACCAGTAGCTGTGCCACGTTCAAAGTCATTTAAAATTATTATTATTTTTATTCTGATGATTATTTTGAACTTCAGCAGGTTGTCTTGACCATCTTTAAATGCACTGTGCTCACTGAGCTGCTGCCAGTTTGGTTGACACACTCTTTCCAGTATCGAGCAGCTGATGTAATATAGTGGTAGCAGCTACCTGTGCAATTAGCCATTCATTGCAAAGGCCAGCATGTTAAAACCAAAGAGATATCTCATTTAGTTTTATGTGGCTGAAGGATTTTTGGGGTGTTTTAACCTTCTGGGGTTTTAGGATGTTTGATACCATGTAACATGTATACAAAACGCACACATTGACTTTTTGCAGAAAACTGCACTGTGAAAAAAATGCAAAGTTTTAATAAACAATCCTGAGCTGTTCCTAATGTTTCTAAGCAACAACAGTAAGATAATGAGCTTATGACTCCATCCAAATCTCAGGAGAAGGGAGCAGCAGGGAGAGTGCATGGTTTGATCCAGGAGTTGAAGCTGTATCACGACTGCTTTTGTACATCTGTCAGAAGGTCAGTGGGCAGTTTGAGTTTGAGTTGGGACACATCTGAGGAGGCAGAAACCCTTTCAGAGAGCTGATTGACCCAGAGCGGTGTCTAGCTGTGTGTCTGAGGTAAAATAGTATTATTTTACTATTTCCATCTCATTGTGTTAAAGTACTGTGTGTGAAATTAGTTTTGAGCACAGTTGTTGCCAAACGCAGTGGCCTGATTGGTCAGATATGTTTATCCACATATGAAAAATCAAGTTTGGTTCGATAAAATAAATGCAGCAAAGTTCCAGTAAAGTTATGCGGTCAGGGTGAACAGCTGCATTAAGAATAGGTGAGTCTGGAGTTTGGAGTCTTCTCTCACCCCCATTCTCTGCGACCTGCTGGAGCGGGGGGGCTAGGAGGAGGAGTTGGCCGTCCGACTGCGGTCTGGAGTGTGGGGCCTCCCTGCTGCTGCGGAGTCGGGGCGGTCTGCCTCCCCCCACCGCAGGGAAAAGGGTAACACCACCTGGGTCTGGGTGCAGTTCCCCCCCTCCAGGGGCAAGGGTACCTAGACCCGGGGCTTAGAGTACGCTTGGGGAGTGTGATCGTGTGTACAGCGTCTCTTTATGTCTGTCTCCACGTTGGTTGAGTGTGGAGTAAGTGTATATGAGAGCATGAGGGTGGGAATGGATGTTTGTATATGTGTGTGCCTGTATTTCTGTGTCTATATGTCAGGTTGGGTGTCAGGCGCCACCTCTCTGGGGACATCTTAGGCCCTCCAAGGTATGGAGGCCTATCTCCCCCTACCACCACTTCCCCTGCCAGTGGCGGACTCCCTCAGACATCGGTGCGTTGGTGGATCTTTGTGTCCGGGGATGGGCGTCCAGGTACACACCGGCTCACTCCTTGGCGGCCGCTTATCGGGGCCTGGAGCCTGGGGCTTGCTCGGGCCACTTCGGAGGTGGGGTGCCCCCGGCCTCTCGGCCTGGGGCTCGGTCACTCAGGCACGGCTGGCTGCCGGCGGAGCTCACGGGCGCGTCACTGCAACTCCCCCTGGCTTCTGCTCCGCGGCTGCTGAGTGAGCCCTCATCTGGGACTCTCCTCAGCTCTTTCTGGGACAGTGGCACGGCTGCCCCTCTGTTGGTCTTCCTTGGTCTCTTGTGTTCTGGGGGCCTCTGGATGTCTGGAGTTTTGATCTCCTCCATACCTGCTTCATGCCCTGGAGGACGGGGCTGTGGCCCCCCCACACCCTCTAGCAGATCATTACATGAAGGAACCTTTTAAAAAACAAAAAACAAACGCGTCCATGCTCACAGGTGTACACACGGGTAATCACACCCACAAACTACACCCTTTTTGGCTCCTACCTCAAAGCACACTGTGTTCTGTTGATCTTATGTGCTGCACAATAATGTTTAACATTTAGTATTTACTGTCATATTCCCATATATCATTGTGATGTTGTTTATTCTATTACTCTTGTTCTCTTCTGCTTGTTTTCTTTTTTCTTTCTCAGCAGGTGACCCAGGTGATTGATATATGCATTTTTTTTCTTTTTTTCTTCTTTTTTTTCTTTTTCTGCTCATTCTGTTGGTTTTTGGTTTTTGCCCTTCTCCCCCGTCCCTCTTCTCAGCTGTTTCTCTTTCCCTCTTTCTTTCTCCCCTTCTTTCCCCCAGTCAAGTCTGTCCCATATTCAGTAAGTGAAAATAAAATAAACAATAAAAGGTGAATCAAATGGACCATTATGGCAAGGCTGGGATGGTCAATTTGGTAAAGTAAATCCGTTGGGCATCTTTCTTTGCCTTTAGACAACAATTCTGATGGCAAATGAGCCAAACGGGACAGGCAAAAAAAAAAAAAAAAAAAAAGAATAGGTGAGTCTGAAAATTATTTTTAATGCACAAAACATTGGCATGAATTTTATACATCTGTGTTTAAAGGATTAGGATCAGGTTATGTGTTAAATTCTTTTTATTCAATATGTGCGGTGTGAGAAATGCATGAAAAATGTTAAACACTTAACTTTTGCTGCAGGAAACTTTAAGTGTATTTAAATGTGTCCAGCCAACTCCATCAAACTGATTTTATTTCCCGTCACGTTGTGTACCTGTCACGAACAGAAGTAGAATGTTTTACTGCTGCTCAGTGTATACAGAAGTCTGATGGTGTAATCCAGTAAACATGGTGACCCCTGACACTTATACGTTATATAAGTGTATATGTTATAACTTAGACATACATAATTTACTATGCACTCTTTGCTTTTTAAACACAAACAGCCTCCATCAGTTGAGAGGATATTTATCTTTAACCTGACCTTTAAGCAAAGTCCTAAAACTAAAATCCTTTAAAATTATTATTCTTTGCTGACAATAGTTGAGGCTAGAGGCAGGGTACGCCTTTGGATACATGGGCAACACAGAAAACCACTCACACTCGCATTGTTGCCTGTGCTCAGTTTAGAATCACAACTTAACTTAGTACGGATGTGTGGACTGTGGAAGGAAACCAGCAAATATGAAGAAAAGAGCAAGTCCAATGGTTCAAACTCAGAACCAAATGGGTTTCCCATGGACACATATCTGTAAGACCATACACAGATATCCTCATTTAAAAGCAGGTAACAGACAGGTAACATGTTGCATTGTTTGCAGAGTTGATGATGCCTTTCCGAGGCAATACTGAGATTAACACACATAACAGGCACTCATCAGAAGAGCCATTTCATCACTGTCAAAATGGGCAGTAGAGCCAGTGATTGGAAGAGGTCCTCTACTGTTTATCAATTATGTAAATTGACATACAGTTTGAAAGCCCTGGGAAATCCTTCTGCCAAGTCTTAGCAGACCAGTAGTCAGCTAAGTAAATAAATAAAAAGACAAGTATCATAGATCAATTGTTTTTTAAATGTTTCCACAAATCCCTTTTCTAAAGCGTGAGGACTCAGAAGTAGTGTTGGGTATTTAGACCTCAGTGTGAATGTTTTTATCTCAGAACATTGTTACATAAACACTTACCACACATGCAGTTTAAGCCATATATTACCGACATACATTTCATATTTATAGTGAGCACAGTGATCACTAATTAGAGTCAAATGCTAATTATTATTGTTATGTAGATAATGTGTGTAAAAAGTTTGCATGTTCTCTCTGTGTTTGCGTGGGTTCTCCCCGGGTGCTCCGGCTTCCTCCCACAGTCCGAAGACATGCAGTTAGTGGGGTTAGGTTCATTGGAAACACTAAATTGCCCATAGGTACGAATGCAGGACTGAATGTGAGTGCGACTGGTTGTCTCTGTCTATGTGTTAGCCCTGTGACAGACTGGCGACCTGTCCGAGGTGCACCTTGCCTCTCGCCCTAAGACAGCAGGGATAAGCTGAGAACTTGAGAACAAAGTGACCATAGGTGTACTGTATCTGCTAGGAGGATGAGGGGTCAAGGTCAAGTTTATTTATAAAGCACATTTCCAGATAGACGATGCTGCATAAAGTGCTTAACAATATAAAAGTGCCATTAAAAAGAAACAATATAAAACAATAATAACAACATAAAACAGTGATAGGATAATAAGAGAATTAAAACAATAGCTAAGACTATTAACACTAGGAAGGCCCAGGCTTCTACCTTTCTACCTTTAAAACCCGCCACCAGCCAAATGGCTGGTAGGCTTTTAGCTAAGCTTTAGCTTCAGGCAAGTGGAAGCTAAATTGGCTAGTCATTCATATGTAAATTGGGTTGTTACCTGGGAATTCTGGAGGGAGGGGAGTGGGGGTGTGTGGATGAGGGGGTGGGGGAGCTGCTAAAAGCGGTGAGCTTCCTTTTGTTTCATCTTGATGCATTCTCAATCATCCAGGGAAACAAATCTCCAAAAGTCACCAACTTGGAGTGTTTCAGTTTGCCATCTTAGGGAGAAATCAACACACATGGGTGTAGGTCCTTTGTTGCTGAGATTTATTGATAAAAACAGTACAAAAAATCAACCATTTGTACACATTTTTACAAATAATTATAAAAAGTGAGTGAGTACATTTCAACATTTTCAGCAATCACTCACAATCCTGGCACTGCCATGGTATCTGTAGTCTGCATTTACCTTGGCTTGGCTTCCTGATCAATTGTCCACTACCAAAAGGAAGCCAAGCCCTGTGATCACACCTTGTTTTGTTGTAAAGGGTGGCAGGGCTTGGCTTCCTTTTGGTAGTGGAGCATTGATCAGTCGTCCATTGTGGCATCAATGTGATCACACCTTGTTTTGTTGTAAAGGGTGGCAGGGCTTGGCTTCCTTTTGGTAGTGGAGCATTGATCAGTCGTCCATTGTGGCATCAATGTGATCACACCTTGTTTTGTTGTAAAGGGTGGCAGGGCTTGGCTTCCTTTTGGTAGTGGAGCATTGATCAGTCGTCCATTGTGGCATCAATGTGATCACACCTTGTTTTGTTGTAAAGGGTGGCAGGGCTTGGCTTCCTTTTGGTAGTGGAGCATTGATCAGTCGTCCATTGTGGCATCAATGTGATCACACCTTGTTTTGTTGTAAAGGGTGGCAGGGCTTGGCTTCCTTTTGGTAGTGGAGCATTGATCAGTCGTCCATTGTGGCATCAATGTGATCACACCTTGTTTTGTTGTAAAGGGTGGCAGGGCTTGGCTTCCTTTTGGTAGTGGACAATTGATCAGGAAGCCAAGCCAAGGTAAATGCAGACTACAGATACCATGGCAGTGCCAGGATTGTGAGTGATTGCTGAAAATGTTGAAATGTACTCACTCACTTTTTATAATTATTTGTAAAAATGTGTACAAATGGTTGATTTTTTGTACTGTTTTTATCAATAAATCTCAGCAACAAAGGACATACACCCATGTGTGTTGATTTCTCCCTAAGATGGCAAACTGAAACACTCCAAGTTGGTGACTTTTGGAGATTTATTTCCCTGGATGATTGAGAATGCATCAAGATGAAACAAAAGGAAGCTCACCGCTTTTAGCAGCTCCCCCACCCCCTCATCCACACACCCCCACTCCCCTCCCTCCAGAATTCCCAGGTAACAACCCAATTTACATATGAATGACTAGCCAATTTAGCTTCCACTTGCCTGAAGCTAAAGCTTAGCTAAAAGCCTACCAGCCATTTGGCTGCTCTCCGGGTTTTAAAGGTAGAAAAGCCAAATGGCTGGGCTCTGGGCCTTCCTAGTGTTAAATAAGACCAAAATGCTTGGGTCATAGTGTGTTAAAAGCCAGGGAATAAAAATATGTCTTTAGTAGTGATTTAAAGTGATCAAGTGTTTGTGCAGATCTAATATTTAGGGGGAGACTACTCCAAAGTCTGGGACATGCCACAGAGAAGGATCTATCACCACGAGATTTGAGATTAGTCCGTGGGATGGACGGCATTCAATTTGAGCTAGACCTCGTGGTTTTTCATAAACAGAAAGGAGCTCAGACAGGTAAGAAGAGCTCGGGCGTTAAGAGACTTAAAAACAAAAAATAAAAGTTTAAATTGGATCCTGTAGGAGACAGGAAGTCAGTGTAGAGAATTGGGGTTATATTCTCTCGCTGTTTGGGGTAGCACTGGTTGTCACCAGTATTTTTTTGGTGACTGGACATTATAGCTAAACACATACAATGTAGCAGTTTAGCTTATTAATTAACAATCGCAATGATTGTAAATATAATAGTGGTGCAGTAGTGTAGACTTAGCCAAAGCTTATTTAACCATCAACAACAAAAAAAGATTAGAAGAAGTAAAATATCATTTTCACTTATAGTATTTGTGTCGATCAATGAGTCAACTTTAGGGTCTGAGAACGTACAAGAGCCCGTTGGATGGGTATTTGTCATTACATTATATTACATGTACATACACAAGTTAAAAGATTGTTGGTCAGCAGTGAGAGCTTACATGTTCATAAACATTGGTTGCCTCTCTGGCAGGTGCAAGGCTATACTGAAGTATCTTGTGATGTAGCGTGTCCTCATTGCCTCTTTCACAGGTTTTTGAACACAACAAAGAGGTCCACCACCACTGTGCAAAAGGCAGGACTTTTCAGAAGCTTTAATACTCCCAAAAACAACAAAACCGCAAAATCCAACAACATGGAAGGCTTGGGAAGAAGGATAAAGTCTAAGGGGACAGAGAGATTGAATGAAAACCAGATTAGTAAGGAAAAGAAGAATCCAATTAGACATTAAAAACGGGACAAAAGAATTAAAAAATAATATCCAAAATTCAAAATAAAGCCAAAATAAACTGAAAGAGACTCAACTCGGACAACAGGAATTTTCAGACAGAGGAAACAAATGCTGCCTTTCTCATTTCCCAAAGTACACATCGTTGATTCCTCTCATCATGTCTTAGCCCCTCTCACGAGAGATGCAAGCAGAGGAGTTGAGGCAACAGGCGTTTTAACAAAATGAGACATCCTTGCTTTGTGGAAGTGATATTGATCAGACATTTGACACATCTACCACCAAGCCTCCTCTCTTCTGTCTTCTCCATCCTCTAGATGCATTTTAGGAATTGAGACATCCTTTGTATTGACATAGATATCTGGGTCATAGGCAGGAGAAAGGAAAACAACCATAAATAAGGATCACAACAAAGGCCTCAATCCTGACTTGAGTCTTTAATAAAAGGTATCAGGGTGGAAAGTACATTAGCAACCCGGCCACTACGAGGATTCATTAGTGAGGAGTGTCACAATGTAGTGGTTGTGCTACGAGCTATCAAACCATCCTTAATCGCGAGGGGGGGATACCAGCGTATCCAGAACCCGTGCTGTCAGTAGATCACCACATGGCTAATAGTAGAATCATTTAAATTTCATAAATAAAAACAATTCTTGCAGATTGGTGGTGTCAGCTGGAAAGTCAGTTTCCTTTCCCCTAAACAGCCAGTGAGCTAGAGCCGTCCTTTGATGCTTCTCATATTGTTTCCATCTTGTAGAACAGGCACAGTAAAACATGGATGGTGCTTTGGTTGAGAGGCTGACTAACAGACTTTTCCACTGTGCTAAGGCTTCTTATCAAACTTTCAGGACTCTGGCAAAGAGCAATTAATTTCCCACAAGCCACTGTAAGCACTTTTGTTGCTTTCAAAGAGCCCTGACCACTGACTGTTCTACTGCTTATATGCTTTTGACTACCTGTTATGATGGGGGATTACGATGCAAAGTGTTGCATTAATCACTGGAGTAAAATAAGCTTCTTGGTGTGGAGCTAAGTAAGCGTACACTTCATTCTACTGAAGCGGAAGCACAGTCGTCAATATGCAAAGCTTGGTCAAAACTAGAGATGGCACGATACCACTTTTTTATGTCCGATACCGATACCGATATCATAAATTTGGATATCTGCCGATACCGATATGAATCCGATATAATGTTTTTTAATCAACAAAACTGTTTTTTAAAATATCTTGCTGCATTTTGCAAGTCTGCAAGTTCATACTCAAGTTTAAAACAACAACTACACTAAAGCTATTCTGTTATACCTGTATACAAAAAAAATATTTCATAGTTCAGCAATACTGATCAATCTAATAAACTTAAACCTACACCATCCTCACTATTCTGGTATTTTAAAGAGTACTTAGCGTAAATATTAAGCAACCTAACTAATAGGGTTCCAACTCCCAGCAACAACAAAAATAAATAAATAAAAAATAGGGAACCACCCCTCACGCTCCACCTTATGATGCTTAATCGACGTAATCAACCTTAATTTGATGAAGTGTGAAAAAAATGCACAGAAATCAATTATTTTTCAAGAAATATTAAATAGATTCAACATCTTTCTTCAACAAAATTGCAGACTGCACAGATGGTACCTTCCCAAAGTAAAAAGTACTATAGCTTACTAGGGTATATATATTAGACTTAATAGTCACTATATACAGTAATTGACTTCTATTCATTTTACATCAAATTAAAACTTTGGGTGTCAGATAATTATTTATTAAAAGCTCGACATTTTAAATGAGAATAAGAAAGAAAAGTATGTCTTTGTGCCCCCTTTTCCCTGTTCATGCCCTATCGGCCCCCCTGGCTAAACTTTGCTAGATCCGCCCCTGCACAGTTACCAGCGTCAGCTACGTAGAAAAAGATCCTCGAGTAGAAAGTAATATTAAATAAATTCTAACAACAGCTTATCAAGCTTAAACGTGCTGCTGTTGTTCAGCCGCTGGTTTCCTCTTTCTGGTGCAAAGTGGGCCAAAAGCAAACCAGAGACACGGACTCGCGACAGAAAAGCCGATCAGCTGATCGTTAAGCAGTTTCACGATTGAAGTAGCAGCCGGAGAGCGAGAGGCAGTCGCTTGTTAAGATTAACGCAGGAATGCTTTACAAACATTCAGAGATGGACTTACACACTTGCTTTACTTCTCTCGGGATAACTTTGTCGGAGATGAAATGCCGGGTTGCTAGCGAAGCTCCACATGCTATCCAGACCACCGACAGGTCCCGCATGCCACAGCCGCTCTATCACGTGACCACACTGCTCCGACGTGCTGCAAGTTTTGTGAGGTGCTTTCGTGATATTTAATGGATCGGATTACATTTTTTATTTTTCTCCGATATCCGATCCAGTAATTTAGGTCAGTATCGGACCGATACCGATACGTAATATCGGATCGGTCCATCTCTAGTCAAAACCCAAAGTGACATTCATATGTAATATATGTGTAATCCTGAACTTTCAGAATGTGTCTTCACATTTTAAGTAGAGTACACCACGGGAGCACAGTAAGCCTTACACCCTCAGTAATCTGGCTCTGCTGTTTAATCTGCATGCATGCTGACTTACCAAATCATGACTGATGTCTCCATTGCTGTTTTTCCATTTCAATCACAGACACACACATTGACATTTATCTGCATATAGTTTGAATGAAAGCTGCAGAGCTGATGTCTTCATAAGTCGTGTGTCTTCTGTGCCAAGTCAGCTCCACAGAAGAGTCGGTGAATGTAAATCCATCCTATAGATTATCCATTCTCTCTGCACTAAAACTGCCTGCCTCAATCTCCCATTCACCCTCTTTATAGTCTTTCGCTCCGTATGGATTCCAGCACTCCAATCGTATTGTGTGGAAACGCCACGGTGGCTCACTGGGTAAGACTCTGCACTGTGGTACTTGCAATTTTGTGGGTTAAAAAGAATTGATCGCTGCATTTGTGTGCCCTTTTCATAAGTAATTTCCACCCCACATCACAGTATAGAAATGGTTTCAAATCTCTACACTGAATTTCAATCAAGTCCTTGAAATGTCTGTTCTTTTTGCTCAAATCTCACTGTAGTCGAGGCATTTAGCAAAATCTATCTGCTAAAGGATTTGTTTTACTGTGAGAAGTTGCATTGTACAGATGAAGGTTCAAATGCAGGTTAAGATGTAAAGTGTTTTCTCATACACGGCAGCAATAATAGAAAAGGAGGATGGAAATTAAATGATAGACTATTTAGTTTTACTCATAATTTGGCACAACCTCTGAAACACAGCTGTGGGTTCTGATGAGTTTAAAGTTGATTGTATCTGTTTTTTTATTTTATTAGAATCATTACAAGAAAACAAAACACACATGAGAGAGCTATGCCTAATGCTTGTTTGATATAAGGTACATTTTAAGCAATAACAAATGTAAAATTTGGATCATTTTATTGGACTTTTCACATTCACATTGAGTCCACAGTGCTTAAGGGGGAGCTGTTGTGTCCTATTTCATAATTATATTGTTGGATACTCTTTGTATGATACACAGTTCAAAGTGATCCTCGGGCTCACACTGGGCTAAAAGCCACCCTGTGGCCCATGTTCCCACACCCTTTGTGTTGGCTACTCCACACAAATAAAAGATGTTTCAACATTGTGTAGATGGTGTTCGTGTGCCCTGCCTACTATGTTAGCAATGTCCTCTCTTTTGACATATAGAGCCAATCCCTTTCTTCGTATTCCCTCTGATACTTCGTGCAGGTTCACTATTGTCATGGCTCCCGGGTCACTGAGCCAGTGTTTCATGTTTTGTTGGTTCATAATTTTTTCTAGATTCTTGAGTTATGGACTGCCTAGTTTTGTTTACTTTAATACTTCTAGTAATACTGTAACAGTCCTGGGTTTGTGTCCTGTTTTAAACCAATGTTAATGTTTTTGGGTTTTCTTCAAAAGTATTGAAAGTATTAGTACGATAAGTGTACCGCTGCGGTGGCCCACCAGAGGCTGGCCCGGCCCCCTTGCCGCCGCCGCCAATCTACAGCCAGACTGTTGGATTCTACCCCTTCCTCAGAGACCCACGGTGATCAAGGAAGCTATGGCGGGTTCGGTCCGAGCTAGTGGGCCCACAGCCAGTTCTCTACCTCCCTGGTTCAGCCGTTCTGGCCGTTTGCTTAAGCCCCGAGCTTTGGACTAGTGTGGACGGTTCTACTGGGTGTTCGGGGGGGGGCATGTGTGGTGGCCCACCAGAGGGCTCCACTCACAATGTGTCCAGTTGTACTTTGGAGATGAATAAAGTCGGAATGGAAAGTTACAGCTCTGTGTTGTCTGTACCATATCTCCACTCCGCTTGTTTTGATCATTGTTCTACAGAATTTCGTCCAAAGTGACAGTAACCAAAGTGGCCAAATCCAATCTTATCTGAAACCATGAAGCAAATTAGGGAACAAATTTAGGAATAACGAACTGACAGTCCATACAAGCTTCAGTCTTTTTCACACTGAAGCTATAGAGATAGTGGAAACATCTGTGGAACTACACACAAAAGAAAGCCATCGAGATGACGAGCCACGTGAAGTAAAACTAAAGGAAATGCACAAGAGCCAAAACACTCGAGAATCAAAACAAAATAGGAAGTAATTACATGGGAAATCACATGACAGAGAATCAAAACAAAATAGGAAGTAATTACATGGGAAATCACATGACAAAGAACAAAGAACTGAGGGAAGTCGGAAAAAGCTGAACACAAGAAATCTAAGTTCCATCCATCCTCTTCCGCTTATCCAACTCAGAGCTGGAGCCTATCCCAGCTGCCATAGCGCACATGGCAGGGTACACCTTGGACAGGTCCCCAGTTGGTCACAGGGCTAACAGAGAGAGACAGATGACCATTCACACCCACATTCACACCTACGGACAATTTAAAATCAACACATAACCGAATCCCACTAACTGCATGCATTTGGACTGTGGGAGGAAATCACAGTAGATGGATGTAACCCACATAGAAACACTCCACACAGAAAGGTCCAGTCGGTGTCTGGCCAAGTCAAAGCCATTTGGATCCTGCTCCTCATAGGGTTAATAAACGAAAACACCAAAGGTTCCAGCAGTGAGCTTCATTTTAACTGGCAGCCTACCATTAATTCACTCCAAAGACCATTGTCAGACACATATAAAAGACCCCAAGGTAATGTGACCATGCCAGAGATTATATAAGGATTCAGACAAACATGACCTACAATAAATGTTATTTGTATCACATGAGAGATGACTCTAACAGCCTGTCTAAAGATTTTATCCTCATTCTCCTCAATGCGAAAGCCAAATTTTCATACCAGCTAAATACTACGGTCAAATCCACTATTGGTGGCAGTCTGGGAGATGGGTGGTGGTGGTGGTGGTGGTGGTGGTGTGTGTGTGTGTGTGTGTGTGTATGTGTGTGTGCGGTTTGGGGGATACTTCTAGTTGACAAGCCACACATTTTCTTTTCAATCTCCTGTCTCTACCAAGCGCAGTCCTGTCATTCATTTCTATCATAATCCACTGGTTTCTATGTTTTCTGTCAAGACTGTGACAGATGCTAAATACAGAAGACAAACATGAATCTCATCCTATTTATTTATTTTATTTTTGCTAACGGTCCTCTCTGAGCTACAAACAGTAGCCTTAAAGAAGGCAGTCTTGTCCTGAATCTAAATTTTAAACGTGTCCTTGAAATAGCCTCTCATGTCTGCAGGCTACAAAGATCTGCTCCAAGAAATCTCTGGATTTCTTAGAAAGGTAAAAATGTTTCCATTTGTCTTCTTAGATTCTACTAAACTTAGACAACATGACTATAATTAACTGAAAATAAACCAAAGCAAACGCTGCATAAGGGGGGGGCTGGAAAAGAGAGCACAGAGAGGAAATAAATGGTGAACTTCAAGCTTGGGTTCCCTACCCATTCCAAGCTGCTATATACAGTACATGTATATATAAATATTTTTTATATTTTTAATCTTCTTTATAAACTTCACAATATTGCACACTTTTACACTGAGAGGAGAGGGACTGTGCTTTATTCATTAAAACAAAGCGAATTCAAGTTAACTGAACTTCTGACCTATAATCATCCATTGCTGTTGTGTTTTCATTACTTATTAATTTGTGTTGAGTCTCCACTACACATCCCAAGAAATTAATAATTCAGAGTACGTGTGTAAGAAGTTTCAATTTCTTAAATATTGAGAAAGTGGACCTTGGAATCATTTTGTCTCTCCTGAAAAGACTAGATCAGTACCAAAAGTCCCTATCAGGAACATTTCATTAAACAGAACAAATCTATATTGGTTCTTATAGACATAACTCTTGCTGCCATGGTAGCACAGGCTTTGAACTTAACAGACAGACCTAATCTAGAGATGTCAGCTTTAAAAACTTTATTAAACAAGTGACAAAAGTCTTCTAGGTGGTGGGGAGTAGCTTGGAAGTGGAAACTGGTTATCAGTACACAAGTGGAGATTCTGCAGAGGAGCAAAAGTTTCTCAGACTTTAAGTGAAGGAATGGAAATGTCTTCTTCAGGATTATTGACAGGACTCCTTGAGGTGGTTGTAGAATGGCAGACATTTACCCAGGGGACATCTCTCCACATGTCCACAAAGTGAAAAGAACTAAAATAAATGGAATAAGAGTGGAAAGAAATAAAACAAAAACCCTGATCCTGCCAGCACCCCTAACCATCCCCACTTGCCTCCAGGTGGCCTTCTTAACTGGATGCATCCTTTAGAAATCTGCAATCAACAAGAGGTCAAGGATACCGGACTTGGGAATCCATGACCTATCTTCCACATCCTATCCTTCCCAGTCCAGCAGGTGAATCTGGTGGCTCCTGCCACCATCTACCATCAGCAAACAGGTTCCCCATCAAACATCCAAGTGACAGGACAGAAGAGAGATATTTTAACTAAGAAAATGAAAAGTGGGATGAATCTTCATGGAAGAATGGAGCTTGAGATGGACAGCAGATTTTCCCACTTTAAAATACATTTCCAAAAAAGTGGCTCTTGATTATTTGAAAAACACATCTTTAAAAGAAACTCAAAACGTCTGACCAGGACTGTTGTGCACCACCAGGATCATGCTCCAATCTTGGTCAGCAGTCTGAAGTAGCACAGCTTGTATTTGTCACCAGAGGCATCTGCAACAACACAAATTGTGCTAAACTGAAGATTCACTGAACCGAAGGCTTCAAAGGGGGGCAGACATGTAGCAGAGGATTAACGTATTGTGGGCACACTGCTTTAGAAAATATGTCTTATATGGTTATTATGATGCTGTATCCTTGTGATGGAGGCAGTCCCGGGACAAAATCTAAAGGAATATGTGACCAGGGACATCTAGGAGTGGAAAGTGGCCTTTGTTCTGGCACAGCATGTGCATGCAGGAATATATTCACGCGTATCTTTTTCTAGTAGTCTAACAGAAAACGTCTTTCAAAAGTAGGATGATGGTGGCAGGCAAACCTGGGGATGCGCAAGACCTGTGAGCAAATAAAGCAGCCACAAAATAACAGTTGGGAGGCCTGAACCTGGGTCTAGCTTAGTCTTCTGAGCCAGTCTAATGGGGTCCCCTAGTTCCCAAGTGATTCATGAGGAGAGTAATGAAGATGACTTTTTGTTTTCATTTTCCAATAGTCTTTGCAAAAGCGTCCTCTCTTGCTCCTTCTGCTGCTTAAAGTTATTAGAAAAGCCAGGAATGTCATCTAAATATACAAATATGTTCAAAAGGTCTTTCAGTAAATTGCCTGTATTTGTATAGCGCTTTACTAGTCCCTAAGGACCCCAAAGCGCTTTACACATCCAGTCATGCACACATTCACACACTGGTGATGGCAGCTACATTGTAGCAACAGCCACCCTGGGGCGCACTGACAGAGGCGAGGCTGCCGGATACTGGTGCCACCGGGCCCTCTGACCACCACCAGTAGGCAACGGGTGAAGAGTCTTGCCCAAGGACACAACGAACGAGACTGTTCAAGCCGGGGCTCAAACCGGCAACCTTCCGATTACAAGGCGAACTCCCAACTCTTGAGCCACGATCGCCCTCCTTAATGTGACCAAGGTTGTATGCATTTCTCAAGAGTAAAATAGTAAGGGCAGTACAGAGGCTCAAAAGCTGAGAAGATTAGAGGGAATGGATACTTGTTTTTCATAGTTATCTGGCTTAATCCTCTATACAAAGTCTAAGAGTTTGATCTTTACTTTCTCTAAAACACAAAACAAAAACCTTGGATAGATGACTGATTCCAACAGCCAAGGACTCAGATCTATTTCTCCACAGATTTTTGTTCTGGTTGAGAAAAGTTGTGCTGCCACATGTAGGGTGTAGAGGCAGGAGATCAGTCGCACAGTCCTAGGGCCTGCTAGGAGGCAGATACGTCTTTTTTACTGAAGACAGGAGGCAAGTCATGGTATTCTTCTTTGGTCTGGTGGCAGTGCATTAGTACCTTCTGGAGAAGGACGGGATAGGGGAATAGCAGATTGTAGAAAATGAGAATGAATCCAACTCACAGTCCTCTTTTCTTGCTAGTTAATATGTCGGTTATGTTTTCTTTTGTCCCATGGTAGAGGATTAGGTAGAGGATCATTAGGGGGTCCTTTGTCCCTCTTGGGGGGGCACTCCCACAGGGCTTAAATCTGGGACTGTCCACCTTTTGACCCTAGAACTGAAGAAGCTTCTGGGATGAGAGGTGAAACGTCTTCAAGCAACTTAAAGAAGTCCAGACGCTTTTCTTCCTAAGCTCCTTAGACTACGATGACCTGGATGACTGAGAACCTTCACAGACATGTGGGTTATGTCTTTGCAGCCATGGATAACTGATGATGGGTGTACGTAGACCTGAAAAAACTTCCATGTACGCAGTTGAATTGGCTCCACCAATAGAAGGCGAGGTGGAGCATGGTGAGATGTTCTCTACAAGCTGAGGCTGGCTGGGTCTTGCATTCATTTTTCTGAGTGCTCTCTCTGAGGTATCTATCTATCACAGAGCTGAGAGCCAAAATATTTAGTGACTCTAATTCATCCTTTAAGTGGTCACTCAAAGCATGATTGAAGGTATCTTTCAAAGCCTTGTGACCGCAACCCACCTCTGCAGCCTCTTGCTGCAGATTAAAAACAATGAGTGGGGAGCTATCTGGAGGTTGGATCAGAGGTGCAATCGTTTTTCCAGAACCGGTGACTTTAGGCAGTTTGCATCTATAGTCTGAATAGCAGCACTTTGTCTGTGTGCTGAGTCTGTTGCTTGAGTCCAACCCCTCATGACAAAACAAACCAGATGGCCAAACTCCAGACTTCTCAGACTCAACCCACAGATGGCAGTTTATTAAAAAAGGTACTGAAGTGTTCTGGAGGCTGGCTTGGAAGAGAGAACTGAATATGAGTACACAAGTGGAGATCCTGCAGAAAAGGAAAGTGGGAGTTATTCCTGGCCATTGTGATCTCTGATGTTTCCTCTACTTTGAGTGAAGAAATGGAAAAGCCGTACTTACTAGGGGTGCAACAATACTCGTATCGATATTGAACCGTTCGATACAGTGCTTTCGGTTCGGTACGCATATGTATTGAACAATACAACATTTTTTATTTATTTTATCAACTTTTCTTCTGACGATGCTGTCTGTGTTGAGCACTCAGTGGATCTGCGCTCGACAGTGCAGCCTAGGCGGAGTAGTCGAACGCAGATTCACTGAGCGCAGCGCAAGCTAGCAAGACAGAAGTTAAGCTCTCCTTGCAACATGGCAAATTGAGCCTCCCCCACCCTAATTCAGATCTGGCGTTTGGAACTATTTTGGTTTTCATGTGAGGTATGATCCTGATGGTAAGCGCGTCATGGACAAAAGTAAAACAGTATGTTGGATGTGCCACGCAATGCTCAATTACATTGGTGGGAACTAGTGCGTTAGCGCAGTTAGCTCGTTAACGTGTTGGCCATCCAACCCCACGCACGGGGCGATCCGCGGTAGCTCGTTAACGGAGATTTGCCGTGTTGTGGCGATAATGTCATTTCAACGAGGTTAACGCTGACAGCACTAGTGGGAACACAACAAATATGACTGCAAATTTACGCCGACATCATCCTCGTGCAAAGACAAGTCGAAGCAGACAAAAACAACAAGCACGCATGCTACAAACTTTACCCGAGTCATTTAGACAGCCGTTAGCACATGATTCTCCTTATGGGGACCTGATATGTTTAATATGCTGCTGAGAATGTAGCCCAGAAGAAGCGTATAGTATAGCTTTTATTTTGGAAAGAGCCATTTCTCTGTAATAAACTCTCTTTTCCAAAGATGAGTGATTTCTCGATCAGATATATTTATTTTTTATTACTTTGTTGTTTCAGCAACATTAAATTTAAAAACTGTACTTTTGAGTTAAAATACATATTTATACTTTTAATAAATGACAAATTAAAAAGGCATGAACATGTTTTTTTGTATCGAAAAAATATCGAACCGTGACACCAAAGTATCGAAACGAAACGAACCGTGAATTTTGGGTATCGTTGCACCCCTAGTACTTACATATGATTTCTGGAGGTAGTTGCAGGACAACATGTATCCAATGAGGCAAGCGTTGGTGAAGAGTGGGCAGTCACATAAGTGTGGCTGGAGGTTTGAGCAGAGCTCTTTGGGAATGCAGATAAGTTAGAAATCAGGATCACTATGTGAGCTAAGAGTGGTACTGTTAACACGAGGAGCCCAATTATCAACATGGGAGGTGTAACTTCTGACAGAGATCTGCAGTCTTTCCAAACACTAAATGCCTCTGATGATGAGGAGATACCTAACAGGTGCAGAGGGCCCCAGACCAGGAACATCTGCCCACAACATCACCTGCACAGATGAAAACAACTGAGTGAAAGTAAAAAGAAACAAATCAGAATACTTTGATAATCCATAAGGAAATGATGCACTATTGACACTGATGAACACTCTAAATACTAGTAAAGGACAAAGATGATGCATAATAAATACATGATATATAAATATATATATAAAATACATGTTACACATGTCCAGTGTAACATGTAACAAGCAGTGAGACAAATCAAAAATAAAGCAGGTTATATAATTTAATATATATAGCATGTGTGTTCTTTGCTGAATAGACTCGTTGCCGGTAGAAAGTCTCCACCATCTGTTGCATAATTTCTGAGGGCAACCAGGAGAACAGACTGTTGTGGATCTGTTTGGTCCCTTTTGACTCTCGTGTGCACTCCAAGGCACTGCTGGGTTTACAGCTCTTCCAGGCTGGGCAGCTTACAAACCAGTGCTGCACTGCACATACCCTCTAGGGCCTCGCTAGTGTGGTGGCCATACCAGGTGGTAAATCAATCTGTTAGAAAATGGTCTCCTACCCATTCAGGCCAAAAATATCATTATTTTGGTCAATATTTTAAACTTTGTTTTAAATGTAATTGTTCCATTACTAATTTATAACACTAGAGAAGACAATTTGTAGAAAAGCTGGATACACGATTACTTTGTTTTCTGGGACTTGTGAAAATAAAGAACTGAAACTGACATAAGACCTCTGGTCCCTAAGAATCTCTGGGGTCTGGGTGATTCCTTTCAATTTCAAAATACGAAATGAAATGGTATTTATTAATATTCTTATTCTTCTCATTAGTATCAAAGCTCTTTTATGTTACAAGCTGCGTTACCCGGTCCATACAGTGTTTTATTCTAAGCATGTTTTTCTTTCACTTTTTTTCCTCTTTCTTTTCAATATGGACACGTACAAGTGAAAGTGTGATGTTCACAAAAACTGGAGTAATTATTGATGACAGCTACTGAAGAACACACATTTGGTCACAAATGCTCTAAAAAATAATAATGTTGTCCCAGCAGCTGATATCGGAGGATTCAACTGTCACGATCCTGGGTCTTTTGAGTTTTAGTTCATGTTTATGGTTTATGTTTAAGCCCTTTAGGTTTTCTAAGTTCATTTTTTATCATGCCTAGGTTGTTATAGTTCTTTGTTATTAGATTCCCCTTGTGTCTTCCACCCCTGTTAAGTCTCCCTTGCCCTTCATGTGTTTCATGTCTGTCTTACGTTGTCAAGTTCAGGTTGTCATGTCTGCGTCTTATGTTTCCTGTTTTATTTTGAAGAGGTCTTGTGTTCCTGTATTCATCATGTTTAGTTTTACTCTTCCACTGTGAGTCGTTATGTTCATGTGTGTCAATTGTTCCCCATGTGTTTCCAGTTCTCTCATTAGCCTCCTGTGTGTATTTAGTCAGTGCCTTCTCATTGAGTCTTTGTCGGATCGTCTGTGTTGTTCCCATGCCATGACCTGTGTTCAGGTTTTCATCTATCCTCATCATCATTGCCATGTTTAGAGTTTGTTTGTTTTTCTGTTTGCCAGGGTTTTTCATAGTTCATGTTTCCTTTCTAGTTTACCCAGTTTAGGTTATTGCTTAGTTTGCATTGTTTTCGCCCTGTTATTTTGTACTGTTCTGTCTGCCTTAATAAACGGCTCATCATCAGTTAAGTTTGAGTTTTAGAGTGTCTGCTCCCGGGTCCACTCTTCACACTCCACGCAGTTTGCCTCAGCAGACTGTGACATCAACAAGTTATACTGGGGATTATTGTGGTTACTGAAAAGTTTTTCCACTTTTATCCTGCCTCACAGTAGGACAAAACAGCTGGCATTAGCACCATGTTAGAAATACTGTTTTCCTAATTTAACCTAAATGACAATTACATTATTTGTTTTGTTGGTCTGTGGTGCTAAACTGTGAAACAACATGTCTGCCACCCCTTTACTCCACAGACACATTTGCACCATGTTTAGGTTTATGTTGATAACAGTCCTGAAACTGACTCCGGTCTTGTACATCTGTGCCGAGAGATATAATCTCTCCAGTGTGTCCTGGGTCTGCCCCGGGGCCTCCTCCCGGTGGGACATGCCTGGAACACCTCACCCAGGAGGCATCCTTGTCAGATGCCCGAACCACCTCAGCTGGCTCCTTTCAATGTGGAGGAGCAGCGGCTCTACTCTGAGCTGCTCCCGGATGGCTGAACTTCTCACCCTATCTCTAAGGGAGAGGCCAGCCACCCTTCGGAGGAAGCTCATTTCCGCCGCTTGTATTCGCGATCTCGTTCTTTCGGTCACTGCCCACAGCTCATGGCCATAGGTGAGGGTAGGGACGTAGATCGACCGGTAAATTGAGAGCTTTGCTTTTACACTCAGCTCCCTCTTCACCACGACGGACCAGTGCAGCGTCTCCATCACTGCGGCCGCAGCGCCAATCCGTCTGTCGATCTCCCGCTCCCTCCTCCCATCACTCGCGAACAAGACCCCGAGATACTTGAACTCCTCCACTTGGAGCAGGAACTCATCTCTGACCCGCAGTGGGCACTCCACCCTTTTCCGGCTGAGGACCATGACCTCAGATTTGGAGGCCATTTATTTATGAAAAAACTTAAAACATTCGTGTTTCATTTACCTTCATTCTAAATGTGACAGATAAACCAAAGACTGAAGAATAAAAGCCAGACTGGCCTCTCAAAAAACTTTGAAAGAAGTGTCAAGTTCAGGAGATTTTATGTATCCTCAGTAAAGCATTACAGCCAGCAGGGCTGTTTCAGCTTTAAAGGCACGTTTGTGCTTTTCTCTTTGTCAAGGCTAAGACACAGTTTAGTTTCTTGTTTGCACAAACTTTATTTGAAGACAAATCATCTGGGAACGTTTAATGCTGAGAACAATGGTTGAAAATCTTCAAGAATTTTTCCAATGGAATACATCATCAGTCCATCTTTTGATTTCTCCCAGAGTAGCTTTGGCCTTATTCACCATTCATAAATATTTGTTTTGTACTAAACATTTATCTATGATAAGCTCTCTTTTAGCCACTTTGACTCAAAAATGATGCTTTTATTTACTTCTTCAAATTTCATTAAATTTTCAATTTATTTTGTCCAGATTTCATTAACTTTAATGTTTTACATTGTATGTGCAGCATGTAACCACATTAAATTGGAAATATACATGTAATGAAGTGAACATAGTTACATTATGCTCACAGATGAGCATAAAAGTATATTATTAAACATTAAACTCATTAAAAAAAATAAACTCTTAAATTTAACTTTTTTTGGCTTTAATACAGTGTTTAATACAAGCATCCACTTAACATTGGTATGTGTGTGAAGGCAGATGTGCAAATACCTTCTGCAGTACAGTGTAGGTCCCCTTTAATACAGCTGTGCATGAAGCATCATACTGTGGTCGTTTCTCCGTGTTAATAATCAAACTGCGACTGTAACGCATTAATGCCGATGAGTGTATGTCTTTTTATAGATGAATGAAGAAAGAAAAAAACGGTGATGAACCGTGTGTGTGCAAACTTTTTATTCCTCTTCTCTGAATGTACATGCAGTGCATGTAATGGTGCACTTGTGTCCATGCTCTGCTTTGCAGGTGTGCATGATCCATGTTAGCTGTCCTCCCCGGCTATAATGGGCTAAGTCGGCAACCTGCTGGCAGCCTGACGTTTGACAGAAAACATGCATATTCATCTTGCTCCCTTGCACGCACACACTTGGCGGCTCCCTGCAGCGCTGCTGCCACCGAGCCGTATGGACGATTAGTCGAGGCCGCAGCCTTCACCTTTAAAGTCTTCTGTCTTTTCTTTGCCCTCCTTTCAAAGTTACCTCCTCTCTCTCCCTCTTGCATCTTATCCTCTGTTTCCTCTCTACCTTAATTTCCCCATCATGGACTAATCTGCACCGTCTTTCTGTCAACATTTCATATTATCAGTGTGTGCTTCTCCTGCCTTTGATTTTCTCTCTCCTCTGTGTCCTCCTGGTGGGTTTTTTCTCCTCTTTTGTTCCTTGGGTTTGTCTTGTCTCCTTTTGAAGGAGATTGCTTTTTTGGGACAATACATATGAAGTAATTGCTTAAATTTGTGAAGTCCTCTGTAAGTACTGTTTTCCTTTTACAGAAGATTTGAAAACGGAAGCTAGAACTGTTCCTGGTGCAGCGTCAGAGTCATCAGATGGCAGATATTAATATTTCACACTTTGGCAATGATTATTGAGTTCATTTTTGAAATCTAATTTGACTTTGTATGAAAATTCCCACTTCCCTGCTCTGTTTGACTCCCATCTGTCTTCTAAACTTGCCTCCCTCTGTGACAGACATTTTTAGATAAAGTTTCTTCTATTTGCTGGTAATGTCCCAAAGGGTCATGCCTAAGGACTCTGGCCTCAGTGTCTGGAGTCTAACTCAGTGGCCTCAGAGTCTTTCTTCTGCATTTGTCCTTATTGTGTTTACTTGTGTCTGAAATCAAATGAAGGCTAGACAGCTGAGCTGTAAGCAAAAACAGACAGACAGCACCTTATGCGAATGAAGGGATGGAGAAAGTATTTATCTGCCTTGAATTCCTGTAATAATGCAGCCGGAGTGTGTGTGAGGTTCTCGCTGGTACACAGTAAACCACCATGACTGATTTTACAGCTTATATCTGAGTCTGCTGCATTCAGGAAACCTGATCTCATCAAGTTTGCATCATACATCTCCACATTAAAATGATTTGACAACTGATTAGCTGACTTGAAACTATTCTACCAGCGGCTGTGAAAATAACCCAGGCCTGCTTCCAATCCTTTATATGCAAATGATGCTCTATCACAACTCCATAAAGTTTCAACAGCGCTGCAAGAAAAGTTTCGGCGCTTGCTTGAGGTGCAAACAAATTTAATTATTAGCTTTAGAGACACCTTTGACATTCTCCTCCCTGCACCTAAACTCAAGAGTGGATTAGATCCCGTCTGCCTCCTCCTGTGATTCTGAAGAAGGGCCCTGCATTTTTAGAACACAGAATAAGAAGGTTATATAGCGCCAAATCACACCCACGGGCTCTGCAGGTGCTCGTATTGTAAGGTAAACACCCTGCAGATGACACACTGTCACCATGAGCAACCACTTGGCAACAGTGGGAAGGAAAAACTCCACTTTAGCAGGAAGACTTGAAAGAGGTATAAAAGAGGCCATCATCTTTGAACAGAGGCTTATGACACCAACTGTCAGCCACCCACAACTCAACTCTCCACCATTTGGTTTTAGAACTGAAGAAGCCCATTGGATGAAAAGTGAAATGACTTCATGTCTGTGAAGGTTCTCAGTCATCCAGGTCATTAGAGATCCTTCCCAGACGCCTTAACGCCCACTCACATCCTGGGCCATCTGACCTCAGGAAATCACATGATAGGGAGGGGTAGGTTACACAATGAGCTCACCCGAAACCCTGGCTGATTGTTATAATCTGAATACTGGGGGCTGTTTTTTTGTTCTGTCTGTGCCTTTAACAGTCTCTGCAGGTTCTTCCTGATTGGAGAGCTGGCGGCTGCTGATTGGCTCCCTGATCATGTGGCTGTTTTAAAAACCCTCTCCAGCAGTTGTCCCGGAGCAGCAACTGACAGCAGCAGCAGACCTGACCTTGGCCTCCAAACCCCTCTGTGACTTTTGTGCTTTCCTGAGGATTATCGAGCTTTGTAAACAGATTACGGATCACGTGTAAACAGGTGCTGGAGCTGGAGGGGTGAACCGCCTTATTATTTTTTGCACTGTTTTCTCCTGTTTATTCAGTTAGGGAGTTCGGGATAGCACCTGTCGTTTGTTTGGCTTTTGTTTCACCTGAGACAGCACCTCCCTTTTTGAATGAGCTTTCAGTTTGGACAATAAAACAAACTTTCACTTGAAAGTTGGCCTCTGGGTATTGTTTTGGGGACCAGGGCGCGGTCACTTCCTTTTTAACCCTTATGTTGTGTTCCTGTACCCCTGGACCGGAGCATAACAGACCCACACCTGTTTTCATACCTTGGCTCGTGTGATTAGGTAGAGGATCACGGGGGTCCATGACCCTCTTGGGGGGACACTCCCATAGAGCTTAAATCTGGGACTCTCCACCAGTTGACCCTAGAACTGAAGAAGCTTCTCGGATCAGAGGTGAAATGTGTTCAAGAAAGAAAAGTCAAACAAGCTTAGACTGTTTTGGGTTTTTTTTAGTACAGCCCAATAATAATGAATTAAAATACTCCAGGGTAGAAGTAATGAATGCATAAGCTCATCTTTCAGCATCACCCTCATCACAGGATGTTTCTTTTAGAGATGTTATACAGATGGAGGAAAGCAGTCCTACATATGTGTTGATGGTATACTTTTACTTTCCAAAGACTCTTATTACTTACTACATCTGATCGCAACAGCACATTTGTCCTCATTTTCTTTGCTTGCTTTCACTTTGTCTGGCAAATCTCATTTTCTTAGCTCATTTTTATTTATTTCCCCTTTATCTATATCTTTAGCCTTTGATGTGTTGGGAGTTTTTGATCTTGATTTCCCTGTTGGAATCATTAAATCTTCATCTTTACCTTTTCCAATGTCACAGGCAGCTTTGTGCTGGTTCTTATGAACTCCAGTGTAGATCTGACTGACGAGGTGACAACTGAAGATGACAGAAGTCGAATTTCAGTGCGAGCTCTCGCTTCAGCTTCAGGCTGCTCCAGCAGTGCTGCAACCTGGCTGACCTTGCATGAGGCAAATGGAGAATTTCCAGTTTGGGAAGACACATAAATATGTCACAACACTGTTTTAGAAACTCGACTATTCTTTTCTATTCGCACATAAAACAATATAAAACAGAACTGGCACTTGTTTCCTCTGGCCTTCACGGCGTATTCCCAGTCTGTTAGATTTTTATCCTCTCTTCGTTTAACTGTCCTTACTTTTATTCCCCCTCCTCTCTGCTCTTTTTCTTCCTGTCACTTGTCAAAACCATTTTTTTCCTCTTCCACTGGCTTGTTTTCTCTCTGTCCTTGCTTCTCCTCTAACTTGGTTGTGTTCCAAACTTTGATTGTGCTTCTGCTCACAGTCGCTGCCTCACATTCACTATATATATAAAAAAAAAAAATCGAACAATTAACTAGTTCATCTGCATCGTGCAATTCAGGTTTATTCTTGTGTGCTATTATTTTTATGCCAGTAACAATCTTGCTGCCAGTTTATAGGCCTGTGTGCTGGATTTGCTTTCCCCACTTTTCTTAACCTCATTCTCTCCATCTGAACCTGGCCTAGCTTACAGAGCAAAGCTTTATTTCTACAACAGTTATGACAGCGAAGAGTCTGGAAGTCTTCAAATTCTCCCACAGCTCGACTTTTGCTTCCTGTGAAAGCTTCTCACGGATGACATTGGCCAAAGTGTTCACTGGAAACGTGTCCTATACTTTGAGCCATTCTTCATTACTTTACATTTTGCAAGGAAAATGTGAAAAAGCTGCAGTGATTTATTGAAACATGTGCAAACGAAAATGGAGACAATACCACAAAACAATTCCAGCTTACTTTTTCAACAATTCCACCTAACCCTAAACAATGCCAGCTTTTTTCTTGTACTTTAAGTAGATAATTTTTAGATACAGTTTGTCTGCTATAGGTATTTTGTTTAGTCACTTTTTACTTTTTTAATACTATAAAATCTATTTATACAAAGATTCAGCTAAAAGTGAGAAATGACCATGCGTTTTTGGAACAGGTTGCTAGTAACCAAGTTCCTCAATTCAACATTAATTCCTTCAGTCGTCTGGTTGAGCCCTTTTTTTCATCTTTGAATGATTCACAGTTCAGTGTTAAGTGACTTCAAAAGAAAGCAACTCCTCAACTAAATCCTGGCAAACAAAAAAAGTCAGTTGACGGCATTAATTAAAACTACAAAGTAATAAGAGTTGACTCAAGACTTTTGCACAGTACTGTATTTTAGGGCTGTGTGTGAATTTCACTACAACAGTTTTATCATAAAAAGATTGATTAAACACGTAATAATCTCAATCACAATAGAACATATATGTATAAAAAAACCACTATCAGTCAAAATCCTCCATAAACTTCATTTATTGGACTCTTTTCTGGGTGGAGATATACAACGTGAAGCTGACGAGTGATGGAGATTACAACTGCGATGTCATTGCTACACCAATAAAGACCAGAGCTTGCTAACAACTATTTTTTTTCTGTGTTTCATGAAACAAGATTTAAAATCTGCACAAATTTGAGCTAGATGGCACATCTTTGTTTTCCTTCCAGCAGTTAAAGCTTGAGGATAAAAAAAATGACGGATTGCTTTTTAAATCAGTTATGGTAACCCTGCCTTACCGCTCGGTTAATGCTGCAATCGTCCATTTTTGTGTGTAACTTATTTCCCGTTTGGTTTGTTTTGGCCTGCGTAATGTTTGCCACAGTTTGTCTGAACAACACATAAATCAGTTCATCTATACAACACTCCAATTCCCCTCATTCATTTCTTTTCAGCCATCCTTCTTCTTTTAATTAATGAATAAGCCGGGCAGTTCTGAGCTGTCAGAGTTTGTGTTTGCTCTCATTGAGTTTCATCTGCTGTGCTCTGGTTTCTCATGCGCCCGCCTTACTGTAGGGACATCCGGCCCCATCAATATTTAAAACGCATTCTAATTAAGCCCCCGCTGCACCCTTGGCGCCTGAGACGAGCAGAGGGGTGAAATTAAAGGCGCCCCTCACCCTCCGCTGCCCCTGCGTCCCCACTGACTCTTCATCAACCTGAAAACAACAATAACAACAAATTGCTGCTCGCTCACCACATCTGCTGAGGAGAGGAGGGGTCAGCGTGTCAGGAGCGGGGAGAGTGTGTGTGGACACTGTGCAGTGAAACATGGTCGGTTTAATGGAGGGTTAAATATTTATGGCCCCCTTGATCCTCCTTTACAATGCGCTTATTCTGATGGATGACTGATCTATGTAGGTTAAATTAGGCCGGGACAAAGAGTGAGGCAGAAACTTAGTGTGTTCACTGGTGTATGTTCCTTTGTGTGATCGTGTTTCAGCACCGATGATGAGGAAAATGCTTTACCCTGATCTGACTGAAGGGTCCTAATGAGACAGGCTAATGAACATCAAAGCAGAAGACTTGAGACATGGCAGCAGTGCTGCATATGTATGAAATGTTATGGATATGAGCACACGTGTGTGACGGTTTGTCCTGATAATGTTAGTCATCTATATCATGCTCAGCATGTTCCACACGTCCTTTTATTGCCATTACTTAGAAATGCATTGTTTTTAAACTGAGCAGCTTAGAGATGTATTGAACTGTAATAGCTTAGAAATCTATTTCTTTCTCCACAATGAGTCGTCTCACTGGGTATGTATTGAGAGTCAATTATTTATATGCTATTATGACTTAAAGAAAGGCTGTTTGAAATGGACAAACTTGCAAAGCTTCAGGGGGACTTAAAAAATGCTTCTGAAAGAATGAAACTTTTTTTTTTTTTTTAAATATGATGAATTTGATTACGTTAACCCACGGACACATTCGCTGCTATGATCACTGATCAGCCATAAAACCTCAAGCTGAGTGTCTTCACCTTCATCTTCATGTTTCAGTTTTCAAATTTTGCATAATGTTAAATATCAATAACAACTTGAGATAATTTGATTTTGGTGAAACTCAGGTCAAGATCAAGGTCACACCAAATTTGACAATCAAGCATTTGACCTTCATTGTTTGTTCAAAGTTGACCTTAAAAAATTCAAGAAACCACATTGAGTAATATGGAGACGGCTGCACAGCACGCCTCTTTTACATTTTTCAGTACGGCGCCCTACAGCGTCACAATGATGCCGTAACCAGCTGAAAGCATCATGTTGTGATAGAAACAGACTGACGTCAGCATGTTGTTACCATATAACTTTGGCCTTCGGGGGCAGCTCTGCTCTCCGAGCGCTCTTTTCTTCATTTATACTGTCTACACTCTGAACTGCGATGGATTTATTGGGGTTAACCTCTCCGTTCAGTAATGTCTGACTATTAGAGGAGGGCCTGAACAAAGATTAGTCTGCCTTTCTTCATCAATCATAAAAATGTGCCACAGAATAAAAGCACTAATATTCTGGTCTGGAAGTCTTACATCGAGTAGGTTCTACTCTTTGATTTGATATTACAGTTCAAAATATTAATTTTTTGTGATTATATAAAAGTACATCTCATAAAAGGCTAAACTGACATCAACGTGCTCGTCTACCACAGTTCTTCAGTAAGTCATTGTCTGTCACTCTCTCTCCACAGTTTCGATGATGGTGCAGGAGGAGCTCTCTAACACATGACTGAATGTTCCACTTGTGTTCAGCTGGATTGTAATCTGGGACTGTGGAGAGCATAACATGTGATTACACACTCATCATACCATTCAGAGAGGACTCGTTACTTATTTTGCACTCTTCCTGCAGCCTCCTTTCTTCAAATGATTTCATCATTCTGTGATTGTTGAGCTAATGCTCAAAAAGAAAAAGAAACAAATACAAATGAATAAGCTTTTATCAGCTTAGTTTAGTTTATATTTAGCTGCAGTCAGATTAAATGTTCATGACATTGAAGTAGCAGTGATCAAAATCTGAGATGCAAGTAAAGATGGTTCCACTCTGCCTGCTTTCACATCCATCTGAGCCAGTATGACACATGACAGAGGTGCACATTTCTCTCAGCAGGGATGACAGCATTAGCAAACTTATCCTGTTAGAAGGACATATACAAGCTGACATCACCAGCCCTTTAGAGAGCATATGAACATCTGCGTATGGTTCTTGTTTCTCTTTTCTTTAGAAGGTCAGTCATCTGCACTGGTGGTTAGCTGTGATTGTGGCTCCGAACAAGAATGGGATCATTCGGCCCAGTTATCATTGTCTTCATCATCAGTCATCGTCTCACATTCTCAAAATTAGCACCGTCAGAATATTAAAGTTTTTTTAAAGACCTTTTTTGTTGTTGTTAGGGAAATGAGTACTTACAAAGTGATGAGACAGTACGTTAATGTTTTTTGGTTTTTTTGCATTTGTATTTGTTTTACATTGTAGAAATCATGAATGGTTCTCGCAGAGCTCCCCAGGACTCCCAGACTTGTCTTCATGTGCGGGTGTCTCACAGCAGTCCTTTGGTCAGTTGTTAACAGCACACACCAGCTTGTTGTTGCACTATTGCCTCTGGAAATAAATGACACGCTGAACCAGTAACAGTTTTGTTGGAGGTTATGTATCGGCATTTCAGGAGCAGGACCACGCCTCCAAACACGCTCCTTCCGGCTGTCATCTATAAAGGTTCATCCGGTTCTGCAAGCTTCTCGTTTATGTGCTCCTCCCTCCCTCCTTCTTCTCCATTCTTCAACTTCTTCACTTCTATTTAGTACACGGGGATCAGCCAGGGAGCCGTCGCCAGTCCCCTTCGAGGCCTTCTACAATTGAGTTAACGATAAAAACCCTGAAAACCATCAATTTCACACCTGAGCCACAACTCTCGCGGCCCACTACCAAACGACTCACGGACCGGTCCGTGAGCCAGGGGTTGGGGACCACTGTTGTAGGGTGTTAGGCAGTAGGGATTAGAGTTAGGTACTTACCCTAACTACCTAGTGGACAAACTATCTAAGGTAAATATAATCTCTGAATATAAGTGATTGTGAGCTGTCTACCCTCCTTTTTGTCACTTTCGATCTCTGAACAGACCCAACAGAAAGCGCTGCCAGTCTCTTTGTATTTCTGCTCTTCTACAGTCTTTGTAAAGCACGTTTGTTTCCTCTCCTCAGAGTTCTGTTCATTTTCATTTCCTCACCATTTGCCTAACTTGTCCTTTTCGCTTCCTTGTCAGTGACTCTTTGATTTCCCTGTGTGGCACAGCCTTCGTCTCCTATCTGACAAAATGATTGACAAAACTGTGTTTTCCTGTGTTCTTGCTTCTTGTCATGTTTTGATCCCTGATCTTGTATCATATAGGCTACGTGCCTGGATGTTTATGTTTACGTACCATAATGTTTGAGCGTGATCTCGACCTCGCTGCGTTAGGTTAAAAAGACTTCAAAGCTTTGTCAGTTAACAAGATGCGAGTTCAGGGTGGGGGAAGTATGTTGAAAGACATTTTCCCACCTCATTACAGACACATTTGCTCCATACCTCCCCTCAAACTCTCTCTCTCACACACAGAGAGAAGCCCATGCACCGAGATCATGAACGTCATTCCTTTGCACACATATATAAGACACATAAAGAGAAACTGAAAAAGGCTTGATTGAAGTATTAAAGCTTTGGAAAGGAGTGAACCCTGCACAGTGAACCCATGAGGGACTCACTCTATTAAAAATGCAGTTACAGGTTCATAACAAACCTCCCATATCCCTGAACTATAATGAATGATGAGGGTGGCACAGTCCAGTATCAGAATGATTGTGTATAAGCAGAAAGTATGTCAGTAGAGCAAATAATTATTTAATCCCTGGCTAAATTTGTAAATTTGCTCACTTAAAAAGAAATGAACACTCCCTAATTATTTATCATGGCTTCATTTTAATGGAGAGAGACAGAATATCAACCAACAATCCTGAAAATAAAAAAACATGTTACATAGATTTTTTTATACCCACCAACCCAGTTTTTCCATGTAGGACACAGATTACAATCAATCAGCCCATTATTCAGTTAATTACAGATACTCCTGATCACGGTTCATTATGTGTATAAAGCACATGCGTCCACAGATTTCCTCCATGTCAACCTCTCCACCAAGACCAAGACCAGAGCTGTTCAAGGATGTCAGGGGCACGATGGTAGATCGGCACAAGGCTGGAATCATCTACAGGACAACAAGTAAGATGTTTGGTGAGAAGGTGAAAACTGTTGGTGTGATTTTTGAGGAATGAAATAAATGAATCAAAGTGACCATCAATCATCATGCTCTGAAGATCCAAGGATGATCTTACCTCGTGGAGTAGGGATGATCGTGACATAAATTCTACACAGGAGCTTGTTATTGGTCTGGAGGGACTTCAGTCACTAAGAACACAACCTTTAACAGAATACACCTAAGGTCCCCTGCTGAAGAAGGCACTTGTTGAGGAGGCCACATACTGGACAAGAACCCCCTCAGACAGCAAACTGAGATGTGTCACGGATGGATGTTCCAGCATGATAATGACCCAACATGTGCCTCCAACTGAGGCGGGAGCTGAAGCTTTGCCAAGCAGCAGCCATGAAACCTACTGGGTAGAGAGAGGTGTGCCAGAGTCTCTGAGGTGTGTAAACAGGAGACCAACTACAAGAAACATCTTACTGCTGTATTCCCAACACAGGTTTTTCTAGCAAGTGCAAAATCGTGTGGGTTTTTTTTTTCAGGGTTTTTAGCTGATATTCTGTTTCTCTACATTAAAATTAATCCATTATAAAAAAAATAATAATGACTCTTCATTTATTTTTAAGTGAGCAAACTTAGCAATTCAGATGGGGATCAAATTATTTCCTCCACTTTAGTTCTTTGAGCTTCTGCATTAAACTTTGCATATTTAGTGTGCATTTTACCAGTGAAGTCTTATATTTATTAGATGAATTAATATTTGTTATTCATATACATTTATACACAAATGAGGAGCATATAGACACAGAGCATGTCTCCTCATCTCTGCTGTGTATGTGGAATATCAGGGCAGTAAATATGAGTTTATTTTCCTGAATCACTGCAGCGCAACACAACAGATAACACGGCTAATGGTGGAAGATGACAACCTGTGTGAAATCAATGTGCAGCTGAGTCAGCCTGTCTTTGCACAAACGAGTAATTGATTCATCTCTTGGTGATGAGCCCGCTCGCCTGCGAGGACCTAACAACAGAATGTTTCGGTGGTTTGATCATTGCGTCCCCGTTGCCACAAGATTGATTCATGACTGCAGGCACAAGGGCAATAATTTGTGCTCTCTTTGTTTTCAACTGTAAGACATTTTGTAGCTTCACAATGCTTCAAATGGTTCAGTTTGGTGTGAGTGGTTAAGGTATGTCACAAGACGAAAGAAAGAAAAAAAAAACACTCGCAGATTAATTTTTATACTTTCAGCTGACAAATCACATTCCAGGTTTATTTATTTAAATTTTAACGTTAAAACAGCCTTAATTGCTGATATTTGTAGGTGTTTTATCTAACAGTGTCTTAACCAATACATCCACACCTTCCTGGTGTTGCAAACAACACCCATCTATTATCCTGCTCTTCTGATCATCTGAGCTGGGGAGATTTTATTTTCAGCAGTTCCATTAGTGAGATTTACCGATCGAGAGTTGCTGTCAGAATGTGGCAGGAACAATAGCACTTTAATAAAACTGATTATAGTGTGTACAAAGATGCAGTTTTACAGAGACAATGGAAATGGAGATGGCCCATCTCTGTCTGCGTGTCCGAGGATTGTTATATACATAAAAAGAGATCTCACCAGATTGCCTCGCACTCTCTAGATTGTTGCTAAACTAGAGGTTTGATTGCATCCTTTCCCGCAGCTAAATTAGTTTTGGAATTTTTTTTACAGAAATTACATAAACAGATACAATAACAGCTAAAGCTGTGAAGATTCTGTATTTCCATTTTTTTTAATAATGGATTTCAGCTAGCTACAAAATTAGCTTTTCAAGGCTTCTCTTTCTCTAACATGTTCATGTGGGAGCAGACCTGAGTGATCTAACCTTGGCTACAGGTGTGGCAGAGTTTGTAGAAATCACCACTTTATATGTTATATTATCTAAATTGAAAGCATGAAATGATCTTGTATCCCCTGTAGCTCCTGTAGCCTTGGAATACACTTAGGTTTTGTCAGAAACGTGTCACAGCTACCGGCTCGTGTGACAAAACATTTCACCACAGCCGCAACAGCTTTTTATTCATAATAGTTTAAATATTAGCTCCAGTGCACCTTTGTGGGTTTAACCATCAAAATAAACTGATGTTGGCCCTGTAGCTGAGGACTGATGACTAAGATGACAACAAATGCCATAATAATAATAAAAATAAACATTAGATGCATTTAGTTGGCATCTTCTCAAAATTCATAGTGACATCATGGTCACAAACCAGCAGCAAGGTCACTCACTTTAAAGTGGATGTTGTTTGAAGTGACTGCAGTTACTGTTCAGTAAAACATTGCTGATACAAAGCTACAGAATGACACATTGAATTAATAATAATATAATATAACAAACTAAATAACATGGTGAATCTTTACCACTGATCTAATGTCAGTCACTTTTTTGTTCCATTTTTAGTTCAGTGGTTATCCAGCTAGCATTGCGGATGATGACATCAGCAGAGCACCTTAGTCTGTGGTTTCTGTTTCACATGATGAGGAACGTCTAAGCAATTCCCTCTGATTCCTGTGCACGTGCCGAGATACACAACGACCTGACAGCAGGTTATTTTAAACGTATTTCTCATTTCTTACATTGCACAGCCAGCGAGTGTGAAATTTTAAGAGGCTTTAGTGGACAGAAATTGAGCACCAAGTTATTTTGCCAGCACATATTCAGTAAATGTGTTTTCCTCACTGTTTTTCATTAAGTGAAATAAAAAATATTTCCACATCAGCAGACCATTAAGATTTTTTTAGTCTTAACTGTAAAATTAACATTCTTCGATTCTTGTCAAAGACACTTGGATTGTCATATTTATGAACAGATGTTGTTTTCAAAGCAAAGTCGTGAGACAGCAGCTCGGTTCCTGCATGCAATCGAGGAACCGTTGATCCCTTTGAAATGAAGAACTTGTTAAGAGCCATCACTTTGACTTTCAGGAGTCAGCCACTATTACCTTTTCATTAGGTGTTTGTGTTGCTCAGTCTGCTAATGCCCACACGCTGCTCTCAAGACTCCTCTTCTGATTGGAATGTGGATGAAGACCTGCTGTGGTCGCTTTTTTCTCTGCTCATTTCCCCCTCTCTCCACTCCAGCTGTCATAATAACCAACATAAAAACCACTTGAGTAGGTGGAATGGCACTCTAGCTTAGAAGAAACAAAGCATCTTGACAGATTTATGCTTCATGAGCTGGGACATAATAGCACAGTGTGGACTAGCCCACATCATTAATACTCAATTACAGATCTTTGTGAAGTAGACTCACCACTCTAATGCAAACAGGCGACGCCAACAAGGCAGCAAAAACACTCCAGGACAGATTTTGCTCCAGTATATTTTAACTTATTTGAAATAAACCAGCAGTCAAAAAACATACATTTACACTTAAATCTGTACATCTCAGAGCAAGTCAAGCAAACTGAATATGGAGATAACTGCAGGAAATCATTCCATGTAAATATGAAATAATCCAATTTTCTCCTCTAAACAGATCAAGTGAACCCAACTGAACACAAGAATATTGGGCTTTGTGATTTCTTTATTGCTACAACAATACAACGTTGGCTATCGATCCAATATTACATCTATGAGGGAAAAAAGTAAAGACCATGGATCAGAGTTTGATCCTCACAAAATGACTGAGGACTTAAATCATGCTGCAAACAAATGAGAGTTCTGAGGTTACCAAATCATCTCTGGGGAGTGTGAACTCCAATCTGCATTCAGGACGACTGTAAAAAACAAAGACAAATTAAAGTCATTACAAGAGGTTCTCTAGTTATTTGGTCGTTTGACTCACTGAACTGAACCTTTTGCTAATGTTTGTGATTTTGGAGGCTTTTTAATAGAATTAACTATTATGACCTCTGGGGGTGCAGACCATCAAAACGTGTGTGCTTCAGTTTTGTTAAGTGAAATTCTACTATTGCAGTATTCTGTTAGCTACAGCTAGAAAGTATGCTCTCTGGAAAGAAGTAATGGGCCAACCACACGTTATGGAAACCCATGGCATGAAGCCTCCACTGTACTGTTTTTGATGTTAATGTCAGTGAAAGTTTGAAACTCTGGAGTTCCAACACTATCATGCTGGAGCTGAGGGATCCGTGCTTTCACACATGTTTGTAAAGGCAGAGTGCATGGCTACATGCTTGATTTGACAGACCTGTGGAAACGGGACAGAAAAACCTAAATTCAAATATCAACAGGTGTACTTACACTACTGTGCAAAAGTCTTGAATTACCCCTAATTGAAAGGTACCAGACCTTCTTGTAAGTCTTAAAGTAGTCCTGAGCAATAGTTCTCCAGGGTTTCTGAATTTTCAGTTTTTGTTTGGACATCAGCTGATGCTCTTTATAAGCATCTTTGTTTGCTCATTCAGCCACTTCAAACTGACTTACGAATCATTCAAGCACAAAAGTGTTATCAGACATCTGTAAAGCACAGTAGAGGCTCTTTCATAGTTTGGGGCTGCATGTCAGGTGTTGGACTTGGGGGTCTTTTCTAAACTGAATGTAGACATATGACTAAATACAGAAAAGTGCCATAAGATTTTGTTCTGTTATGCAGTACCATTGGGAACGTGTCTGATTGCAATCATCTCCATTATTCAGCATGACAATGATATCCAGTGTTGGTCAAGTTACTTGAAAAAAGTAATCAGTAGCTAATTACTGATTACTTCCCCAAAAAAGTAATCCTGTTACTTTACTGATTACTTGTTTTCAAAAGTAATTCATTACTTAGTTACTTTTTAAAAACACGATTTACAACCTGAATAGGTGATAAAGCGATAGATCTTTCAGCCTAATTCTACTTTTTTTACAATCCATCATACAAAATGTAATCAAATGGAAAAGTCCCTTTTTAAAACTTGTTTTATTAGTTTCAATCTTTTAACTTTATGCATCAAGCAAAAATTTTATTATATGCAACATTCTCTGACTGGAGAAATTTGTTTAACATTTAAACCTATTTTCTGCACATTCCAGCACATAATATATATATATATTTTTGTGTGTTTACACTCACTCTTTCAAATAGATGCAAGTAAAACACAGCAGAAAATAAATAAAGTCAAAGACTAGCGGTCCTTTTGCTCTATTTTCACCTGTAAAGCAGGACTGCGGTAGGCAGAGGTTTACCTTGGTGCAGGTGTGCCGCAGCGGTCAGTGGAAGAATCCACGAGTTTCTCTGGGAATTTCCCATTACGTCGTAGCGCACTCGGTGCTTGCTTGGAAGTTTAGGGGGTTTTTTCGCTGTAAAAAGAAGTTTTCTTCCCACGCACAACAGACGCTAATGTTTTTGTCACTTTTTATGGAATCAAACTTAAAGTAAGGTCAGTACTTCCACGCTTTAAACGCTGCATGCTCATACTCTCTCCTGCACTCGATATATTATCCATTGTTGATCTGCACACAGCTGTTGTCACGAATGTCACACTTGCTTACGTCACTGTCATGAGACACTCTCGCAAAAAAGTCACGGTTTTAGTAACGCAGTAACGCAGCGTTCCTATGGGAAAGTAACGGTAATCTAATTACCGTTTTTGTAATAGTAATCCCTTACTTTACTCGTTACTTGAAAAAAGTAATCGGATTACTGCCCATCTCTGATGATATCATACGCATTGCAAATGCAGTAAAAACACATCTATATCAAAAACATACTATGGAACACTATCAATCACAGACTGCCTCCCCCGAGCCCAAAGCTCAGCTTTACTGAAGCAGTGTATTAACAGAGAACCAAAGAAGAGCAGCCGACATCCAAAGGATCGTTTTGGAGTTCACTCCAAAAAGCCTAGAAAATTATTCCTGATAATAATTGAATAGCTCAGGCTGTGTGGGGGAAAAGTTGGTCATAACAAATATTGACTTTCAACTCAATTGTAAAAACCTCTTTTTCCCCTTTTGCACAGTACTGTAATCTTTTGTCCATAAAGTGCATCTGTGTCTCTGTAATCATCAACTGCACAGGTGTAACACACAGCTAGTATTAGCTGATAAGTCACCACTTCACCCTTTGATCAAATATGGTTACTTTTGGCTCCAAACAGCAACATAGTTGCAGCCAAAGCGGCACAATCACTCTATCACACAGGACCATGTAGGTTTGGATTGTTTTACCTGAATAATAAACACCTTCATGTAGAAACTGCATTTTGTGTTTACTTGTGTTATCTTTGTCTTTGTCTAATATTTCAACTTGTTTGATGATCTGAAACATTTAAGTGTGACATACACGTTTGTACACCAACATATATTCTTATTAACCAAGTGATAAAACCGCGACTAAGAATTCACATCATATAAAACTAAGACATACAGTGACTATGAAAAAATGGCTGTGAATAAGCAGACTTGCACACAGACCAAATTGGGTATTGCAGAGTTAACAACTTATAGTTTGGTTATACAAACTAACTCCACAAGGTTTATACTGACAAGGATAAAGACATACGGACAGAAAGGAGATGAATAAGCCCAACAACAAAGAATGTCTCACACACCAGAAAAGAAAAGCAGGAGCTCAAGGATTACAACTTTATCCCCTCCCATGATGCAATAGCTGAGCCCAAAGTCAAAACCTTAATTTTTATGGTTCCACTGAGATGCAGCTGTGTCTATAACAGTTCTCACTAACACTGCCAGATTCCCCCTGCAGTGTCCATTTGGGGTAATTGTCTAATTAACAGCCAACTAATGTCATAGCCTATTTCCCTTCTCTCTCTTTTTCTTCTTCACTTTAAACACACACTCACACACACACACGCACGCACACACACACACACACACACACACACACACACACACACACACACACACACACACACACACATGCACACACACACACACGCGCGCACACACACACACACACAGAGCATATTAGGTGCTATTATACATTTCTGCGAGGTAAAAGACTTGACAGTAAAAGAGCAAAACCACTAATTGGTCTTAAAGTTGAAATCATTTATCGCTGTTTCTGCGGCAGAGGCAGGGAGAAAGCCTCGGTTAAAAATTCAAAGGTGGCTACCTGTGCACTTTAGCAACGGCTGCAGACAGAGCTGTCCATCGCCCTGCACTGCTGCTGTTGTTGAGCTGTCACAGCACAGGATTTTGTGGCGATGGAGCTACACTGAGATCTGCTTGAGTGACAGGAGGGAGTCTCAGCAGCATATGACAGAAACCCAGGAGAAATCTTCATGGTTTTTACATTCAGAACACAGTGACAGGAAGTAGACATAGAGACATAGACGTAATCGCATTGAAAATAGATGTTCTGTGGACTTCAGAGAAAGCTGAAAGCTAATAGTTAAAAATAGAAAAAAAATCCTCATTTCTGCTCGCTCCATTCAGTAACAACAAAAAAGGCCATCTGCCTTAAAGTAGAACGATTCTGTTCAGCTCCAGTTTTGTGTTTTTATTCTTGGAGTCGTCTGCAGTAGTTATGCAGGACTTGCAGATCATGATCTCCTTTTTTGTTACCGGGCCTTGGTGCAGCCCCTCAGTTCCTCTGTTGTACATCTTGTCCCTTCTCTGCTCTCTGAGATCCAGCTCTCTTCTCACTGCTTGTCCTCTGATTTCACAACAGTACCAGTTGGAAACTTGATAGTGTGGTTAAACTTTCTGAGTAAGAAGAAGAGACAGGGACACACTCCAAACGCTCCGTACAGATGAACAAAATCAACTTTCTGAGAGAAATGTATTGATGGATTACACACTGTGTGTGTGTGTTGACGGAAAGAAGCACTGAAGCACTGAGGTTGCCAGGTTATGTTCAAGTCATTGGTAGACTTAAAGCTTTCATGTTAAGATTGTGGTCAGATTGTAGTTGTGGAAAGTCTAAAACATCAGAGTAATAAAATTATTTATGATGTTAGTTGTAAAAAAATCCTGAAACTAGCAGGACACCTTTAACAAGAATGAGTGTCAGCATTTCACCCCAGCTTCACCTCTTACACTCAATGAGTGCTTTACAAACACCAGGCCTGAAAGATCAGGATGGCCTTACAAAAGACTTTCTCCAGTATTGCTTGTTAAATGATTTCAAAGGAAAAGACACAGTTTTCCATCAACACCCTTAAAGCTGCTTCTGATGAGCTATTTCTCAACATGGAGCCCTACTGGGGCTGACTGATCATCACCACTCTTCCTAACCAAGATTCAGCAACTCTTTCCCATATCTGTATGGTATGTGTCATCATCTGTATCCTTCTTGGGCTTAATAAAGCCTAATTGTTGGTTTGTCTTGACACATCCAGGGAAGGTAATCCCAAAAAATTGATTCTGTAATGAAAGGAAGTTTTGATCTGATAGTTGCACTAGACTAACCTTCAAATTTCATCAAATACTTTAGGATTTGTCAATCAATAAGCTCTTTAAAAAACCTGGTGCTACTTAAACATCTGACTTTTTTCAATTCAGTAAAATATGAATAAATAAGACTCTGCTCCACAACACTAGCTTTGGTCTGCATGAACATCCCAGCACCATGTGCACAAAATTTTAACCAGGAGAGTATTTCCAGGGGGGGATCAGGCCTTCCTTTATTTCTCTCTTTTAGCTTCTCTCTGCCCTCTCCCCCCACAGAAGCAGACACATTTATTCACACAGTGTTATTCACTGCTCTCAGGCTAGAAACCTCTCTCCTCACTATTAAAGAGATACACAGAGGTACTGAGATAACAGGGAGCTCAGGGGGTAGGGGAATACCTGGTTGTGTGTGTGTGTGTGTTGTATGGAAAGGGAAAGTGAATTAGCTTTTATGCATGGAACTTTACCCAGACCATCTATATAATATAATCACATGCTTGAAGCTACATGTCTGCATGTCGAGCACTCACTGTGTTTACAATCGTACAGATGAAGAAAGTTATTCTTTCACAAACTGTGACATGTTTTGCTATGTGGCAGAAATGTCTGAAACTACTATTGTATAAATTACTACTGAATTTTTTCATTCATGGTTCTGGGAGACGTGTTCCTTCCCATCACACTGACCCCTGCTCTCACCACCAGCTGGAGATGAATTCTAATAGCTTTGGTAGTCTCTGCCTTCCTTTTATCTAAATATGAAAGTTGTTATTTGACTGAGTTTTTTGGCTTGTAGGCAAATCCCTGAAATGCTAACAGGGCTCTGCTCATTAGTTGATCATTTCAGAGCTTTGGATTTATTCACTACTATTGGATAACGATACTCCTTACCATGGCGGATAGTTTCCCAGTGATCCCAGGGGCTATGTTGTTGCCAGCGTTTGTTCCTGGTAAGGTCTCCCAAGGCAAACTGGTCCTGGGTGAGAGGGGAGAACAAAGGGTGATGTGCATTAATCTTATGAAGCAACAATCAAAGCACCAGTTTAACCTGCTCATGACCGGATCACGGTGGCCTCATCGTGGAGCCGGGCCTGGAGAGGAACTTGTTGGAGAGCTCCTGGAGGCCAGGCCTTAGCCAAGAGGCAACATGGGTCCACCCTTTTCTTGGCTCATCATCTGCAGGAGGAGTAAGTAAGTAAAAAGTAAGTAAAATTTTATTTATATAGCACATTTCTAGATAGAAATCACAAAGTGCTTTACAAGATATAACAGATTATAAAAAAAAAACAAAAAACAAACAAGATACAAACAAAGTTAGCAAAAAGCAATTTTAAAAAGATGTGTTTTTAGCTGTTTTTTAAAAGTAATCAATGAATCAGCGGATCGTAAGTCCTGAGGAAGGGAATTCCACAGTCTGGCGGCCACAGTAGCAAAAGCTCTATCACCCCTAGTTTTCAGTCTCGTATACTGAATGACAAGTAGGCCCTGACTACTCGACCTCAGAGACCTACTAGGGGCATAGGGCTGTAAAAGTTCAATAACATATGGTGGTGCTTGTTGTTGAAGAGCCTTAAAAGTTAAAACCAAAATCTTAAAATGGACTCTAAATTCGACAGGAAGCCAATGTAACTGCATAAGCAACGGTGTTATATGTGAATATTTAGAAGCTTTCGTCAAAAGTCTTGCTGCAGCATTCTGAACGATCTGCAGACGCTCCAAAGAACCTTTGTTTAAACAAGTAAACAGGGAATTGCAATAGTCCAGTCGTGATGAGATAAAAGCATGAATAACAATCTCCAGTTCGGTATAGGATATTATAGAGCTCAATTTAGAAATATTTCTTAGATGATAAAAGCAAGACCGAACAAGAGATTTAACATGACTATCTAACGTAAGAGCAGGATCAAGGATAATCCCTAAGTTCCTGACAGATGGTTTTACAAACGTTGAAAGAGGACCAAGAGCATTTATTATACTGGGTATATGTCTATCTGGGGCACATAAGAGGACTTCGGTTTTATTTTCATTTAGTTGGAGGAAGTTTTCAGCCATCCAGCCTTTAATGGTTTCCAAGCACACATTTAAAAGCCGCAGCTTAGAAGCCTCTTCCGGTTTAAAAGATATATAGAGTTGGATATCATCCGCATAACAATGGTAACAAATATCCTCAAAAGGGCTCAAAATGTGCTGGAGAGGGAGTAAATAAACTAGAAACAATAAAGGCCCCAGCACAGAGCCTTGTGGCACGCCAAAAGACAGGGACGCAGAAGATGATCTATACTTAGAAACTGCCACAGAAGAATATCGTTCAGAGAGATACGAGGAGAACCATTTCAATGCAGTCCCAGAGACACCGACCCAGTATTTCAGCCTGTTAAGTAAAATATAGTGGTCAACAGTATCAAAGGCCGACGTAAGATCCAACATTAAGAGAACAGAACATTTACCTGCATCGCTTTGTAACAAAATGTCATTAGAAACTCTAAGAAGGGCTGTTTCAGTGGAATGAACTTTACGAAAGCCAGATTGAAATTTGTCAAAAATACTATATTTATCTAAAACTGCTGTAAGCTGCTTAGCCACGATCTTCTCTAGAATCTTAGCAATTAACGGAATTTTTGAGATCGGTCTATAATTGCTAGTGAGAGATGGGTCCAGCATAGGCTTTTTTAACAAGGGATGTATAACAGCAGTTTTAAAATAGGCAGGGACTATGCCCGAGGCCCAGGAGGTATTAATTATAGTAAGAATACAGGGACCAGTAGAGTAAAAGACATTTTTGAATAATGATGCAGGTAAGAAATCAAGAGAGCAAGAGGATAATTTTGTTGCACTAACTATTTTTCCCAGCTCTGGTAGTGAAACAAGTGAAAAACCTTCTAAAACAACAGGCCGAGCTGGCGTGGGAACTGACAGCGCAGACGCTGAAAAAGACAAGTTTTTCCTTATGTTGCTAATTTTTTCTAAAAAGAAAGCAAGAAAAGTTTCACAATCTTCAACAGAAGAAATAATGGCAGCAGGTGGAGCAGGAGTAATAATATTAGTAATAGTATCAAATAAAACTTTAGGATTACCTCTGCTCTTTGCAACCAACTGAGAAAAGTAAGCAGCCCTCGCAACTCTAATAGCATTGTTAAAGGAGGCTAACAGATCCTTTAAATAAAGGAGATGAACATTTAAGCGGGTTTTCCTCCATAACTTGAGGCTGTGGACAGCTACAGGTACCTTGGTGTTCATCTGAACAACAGACTGGACTGGACTCATAACTCAGACGCCCTCTACAGGAAAGGGCAGAGCAGGCTGTACCTGCTGCGGAGACTCAGGTCGTTTGGGGTGGAGGGCCCACTCTTGAAGACCTTCTATGACTCTGTGGTGGCTTCTGCTATCTTTTATGGTGTGGTCTGCTGGGGCGGCAGCATCTCTGCTGGGGACAGGAAGAGACTGAACAGGGTGATCCGAAGGGCCAGCTCTGTTCTAGGATGCCCTCTGGACCCAGTGGAGGTGGTGAGTGACAGGAGAATGGCGGCTAAGCTGTCATCCCTGTTGGACAACGTCTCCCACCCCATGCAGCAGACTGTGACAGCACTGAGCAGCTCCTTCAGTGGGAGACTGCGGCACCCACGGTGTGGGACGGAGAGATTTCGCAGGTCTTTCCTCCCCACTGCTGTCAGACTCCACAACAAAGACTTTAACTGAACAAACACACACATCCACACATGTGCAATAACACTAAGTGCAATAATCTTTTCTGGCATCGTTGTATTTTTACTCAGTTGTATATAGCATTCGTATTCTATTTTTATCTTATTGTATATTTTTATTCTATTTTATTCTACTGTATATAGTATATTATTTTATTCTATTCTGTACAGCGGTGTACTGTATTTATTCTTATTGTATTCTAATTTTTGCGTCATAACTTTTGCACTGTCCACTTCCTGCTGTGACAAAACAAATTTCCCACGTGTGGGACTAATAAAGGTTATCTTATCTTATCTTATAACCGCTCAGTTTTATGACAATTACGTTTTATAAGACGAGTGTTGCCATATAAGACAATGATAATTGAATAGGTCTATAGAAAAATCAACATCGTTTTGTGGGGATAATGTTAAATTAAAAGCATCAGAGAACTTCTGTGCTGAGGAGGAGTTTGAAGTGCGGGAAATAACTGTCCGATGAACAGGAGACATGGGCTCATAAAAAGACATATTAAAAAAGAGACAATAATGGTCAGAAATAAAAATGTCCTTAGAACAAATATAATCAATATTCAGACCCAAAGAAAAAACAAGGTCCAGTGTATGGCCTTTGTTATGTGTGGGGCCAGATACATGTTGGATAAAATGAAAAGAGTCCATGATGCTGGTAAAACCCCTAGCAAAGAGGTCAGACTGATCATCAACATGTATATTAAAATCTCCCACAAGAAGCAATTTAGACAACCTCATAGTAGAGGACAGAAAATCACTAAACTCAGCTAAAAACGAGCTGTTTGGGCCAGGAGGGCGATAAACCAACGCACAGTAAAAAGGATCCTTCTTTCCGATTTTGATAAGCTGCAGTTCAAAAGACAGAACGGCAGTTAAAACGGCTCCGAAATGCCACCGCGAGGCCTCCTCCACGACCAGATCCTCGAGGCTGGCAAATGACAGAGAAGCCATTTGGGCACATTTCAATAGTAGACGAATAATCCGAACCCCGTTGCCAGGTCTCAGTCAAGAACAGGAAGTCCAGATTTTTAGAAACAATAAAATCGTTAAGCACAAACGATTTATTCGTCAAAGATCGGGCATTATAGAGCGCCATAGACAGCGGGGTGAAAACTTTGTTGTTGGAAGAAGCTCGAGTTTCTCAAATTAAAGGGCGTAAATTCTCGGGATCAGAGCCTTCACGTTCATATATTCCACTCACCGAGGGGATGAAAGGCCAGTCGGCAGGAGAGTCTGGATGAACCCTTCTGAGACAACATGGCCTCGGAGAGCCGGGCCCCCTATATCCAAGTAGGGCCTTGGGAGACAGATTTCTCTCCATATAGCTGTCATGTGCGTAGGCAACAGAAAACGCCCGACATCGCTTTCCAATCAGCCCCCGCCGCCAGAGGAGCCTAAACTTCACCTGGATGCCCGATCTCTTTCCTCTTCTTCTCCGTAGTCTACAGGGAACGCTGAAAGCGCTGGCCGAAGATCCAGTCACAGACAGAGGGTGGAAGGTACCAAAGGAGTGCGGGGGAAAGTGTGGAGAATGGAAAGTCCCACAAAAGGAAGAAGAAAAAACATCTTTGGCCGTCATTGACGAACGGATGGATAACAGCGTCAGACGATCGTAGACCAAGGCAGCCAGTACATCATTAAAACAGTTAAAAAACAGCAGAGTAGAAAGAAAAAACACAACAATAGAGCGAGACCAACTACACCTGGCAGCGGCGAAGCCAAACACAGGCGCCATCATGCCGGAAACTTAAAGGAGCTGTACGGGTCAGATGCAGTATGGGCTGGGTGAATGGCAGAGACCCTGTCAGTCTGATCTTCTGATGCTGAGAGAAGTTCTTAGGAGTGTCACCTCTCTAATGGGGAAGGAGCCTGAGAGGTCGAGAGATGCTGGCTAAATATAATCAGGCTCACTTTGTGTTACTGGGCTTCAGTGCCAATCACAGTTTTTCCAAAACTAACACCAAATTTAAATATCAGGGTGTTGATAAGATGACTGCATGTGGAAGAAGGACATCCTAGGTACGCAGCGACATGGTCCCGCCACACTGAGCTCCTGCCGTATTCTCCCTTGCTTTGACGGTTATAGCGCAGCTAGTGTTTTTACATCGAGGTTTTTGCAAGAAGTCTTCTCAGACATGCCGAACAAAAACGAAACATGGACAGGTCTCAAATTCTCAAGGTCTCAAGTTCAAATGTTTGGAGGACACCTAAGGCCTCAGATGACACAGCTTAAAGGGTATTTGGAGACTGTGGAATGAAGTTGCTAACGAATTTACTTTGTACTCTGCATGCCAAAAAATGTCTTAAAGAATAGACTATATTTTCACTTCTGCTAAACTGGTTCAGTGAGTTCAATCAGCTATTGTCCTCCCAAGAAGCCTTTTGGACCATAATCCAATTATTAGTCTGTTTGACGTTTTCCCTGCCCAATGTAAACCAAACAAATGAAGATTTAATGTAACACTTTCAAAGAACAAAGACTTTTTTGACGAGTTAAGACCTCGACGGGAGAAATTCATCAATATTAATGTTGGTAGTGTTTGTATGCACTGCCATTGAGGGTTTCTTGAGAAACAATTCTATTTGGTTTTGGTCTTTTTACAAAAACAAAATTATGAAGAAAATAAAGAATTCAAAATAGAGCAATCAGAGTCAGGATGCCAAATATTAGAGAACAAATAAAATTTTGGGTACTACCAAGGGAAAGGGGAATTCCTAATACATGTAACTAAACACAAATATTACTCAGGTGGCAATCCAAGCAGACTGCTAACCCTCATTAATGGTCACAAGCTTAAACTTACATAGCTAAGGCAAAGCTAAAATACTTTGCCATATGACAAGTAATTTACCAAAATAATTCAATCCACAGTCCATCATTTCTTTAACACTACTTTAACACTATCCAAGAATTCCATAAATCAGGACAAAGCACTTTTCCACTCCTGATGAAATTCCAGGAATCTGTGTTTTTGCTGTTGTACAGTAGTTCCACCTAAAGGACTCAAACGTTGATACGTTGTGATTCTGTTCACCTTCTGAATTGGATTTGAATGAAGAAGCTAATGAGTCCAGTGGGTCAAATCAGGACAGTCAACAGTGACAAACAAAACGGAGATGAGGGAATCGACGGAGCTGACACTGACACTTGTCATCCAAATCACAGATGTGCCAAACAGATAGTGGGGCGATGTTTGCAGAGAGGCAGGGCATCCAGGTGGCAACCTGTGGACAGTTTAACGTTTAAACAGAGAAACATCACAGCAGGTCTCGCTCTAAAAATGAATTTGTTCAAAACAAGAAACTTTTAAGTGATTGTTTTTAAATGAACGTATGAATGCTACTTCATTCAACAACAATATGTAAGAGTGTAGCTATATGAAAAATTTGTCATCACTCAGGAAAAAAAAATTTTCTATACAAGTGAGCAACATTCAAGTGCTAATAAAAAAAAAAAACAAAGAATAAAATGGTAACTTGAAAATATTTCTGTGGCGGAGAAAGCATTAACTCCATTGAGTTAATCAATCTTGGACAGTGAAAGATGCCAGATGCAGATATGTGCTTGGAGAAAAAGTAGAGATGATCAGAAAGAGTCACACTGTGCATTTGTGGGTATAGAGAAAGCATGCAGGTCCACAATTCACAGGAGAGGAATTGTGGCTGTCAGGAGTGATTGGTGCAGGACATGTATAAGGAAAGCGAGACAGGCGGGTTTAAAATGGAAGTAGGATTACATCAGAGACCACCTCCTTTTTGTTTACATTGGTAACAGACATCCTGACAAATGAAGTCAGGCAGGAATCTCTGTGGACATCTGTACTAAGAGTAGGGAGCAGGTGGATTACCTGGAAACGTGGAGGTATGCTCTGAAGAAAGGAGGAATGCAAGTCAATGAAGCAAGGATATGTACATGTATCAGTTTAAATAAAGTTTAAATTCCTGGGGTCAAATATCCAAAAGCAACAGACTGCACACAACAGAGATGAAGACGACAGCACAGGTAATGTGGAGAAGGTGGAGACAAGTATCAGAGATGATCTGTGACAGAATCATCGCAGCACGGGTAAAAGATGGCAGTGAGACCTGCTGTGGCGACACTGAAAAAGGCTGAGCTGGCAAAATGACCACAACTGAGTACATCACAGGGACAGCTCAGGTTGAGTTAGAGAGGTAAGCCTGTGATGGTTTGTTCACACAAAGGACAATAAATAGATGGGACGAAGGATGCTGAACATATGGAACTAACAGGCAGGAAGGAAAGGACGAAGATGGCTCATGGATGAGACGACGGGTATGACACAGGATGATGCTCGGTATAGCTGGGTATTTAAAAACACTGTACAAGACTTGGATTTCATAGTTTTAATATCAAAGTCAGTAAGAGCTCTCGCTGTTGCTGTGTTGTTTTTTTAATATGCATTTCTTCACTACTCACCAAGATTGGAGTTCAGTACCAGCAAAACCAGTTTCTACTGTTAAGGCATTGTTGGGGTTTGAATATATAATCTGAATGGATATTTGCTGATTATATTGTTTTAATACAAGAGAGGCCTAACTCTGAGCACAGTCTCTGCCAAAAAGTACTGACATGAAACTTCATGCTTTTGCAGCCAGAAAGTGAAACTAAACACACACACACACACACACACACACACACACACACACACACACACACACACACACACACACACACACACACACAGGAAAGATTAAAAAACCCTGTGAAAATCTACTGTTTGCACTTAAGGGAGTAAAGCTGTCACTGTTGTGTCAAATAATAAAGATGTGGAAAGAGAATATATAATCCTTGTGGCACAGATTGTATGTGACAAAACAGAAACAAAAAAACAAGTAAGAGAAGTCACAGTGTTACAATAGATTGTGACATAAAGTACATAAAACTTCCTGATATAACTTAAAATATCAATATTAGTCCTGTTTCTATTCACTGCAGAAACTGTTTTGTCACAGTCTGGAAGAAATATTTAGAATTAATTCACGGAGACTTTTGTAAATGGGAGGTTTTCCCAGCCAATAAAAACTCTGCTCATCATCCTGTGTGTCATCTGTTTAATTTTCCATCACTTCATTCCCCATCTGACTCTCCCCTCGATCACGCACGGCATCTCAAGACCCCTAAAGATGCAATTTGGCTCCAAATAGAAGTGACAATAATATGTCAACGCAGATGAATACAGTAATACCAAGAAATTAAATAATCATGTCAGTATGGGTGATTGTGGAGAAAAAAAGCAGTGATAGCTTTTCAGCAGAGCAATCTCAGTAGATTCTGAAAACAGGAACTCTTTCTAAAGTCACCATGGTTACCGCTGCTGATTAGAATTAGTGGAGTAACAAAACTAATAATAGCAATGATAATTTTATAAGTTACAAAGTGCTTCACATTTTGGATAAAACCACACATGTGCATATACACATACAAACATCCAATCTTACGGTTAATTCCTGTGCACATTAGAAGAACATATGAGACATACAGTTTTATCTTTGTTACATGCATAAATTAGAAAAGCAACATCCAGAAATAAAAGGCAAAAGAAAAGTCCTTTAAAACAAACCACCAACCAGCCTCACTCACTGTTCTTCCAAAGTTTAGAAACAGTGGAAACTGTAGTCCCCTCTGGATTTACGAGCGTGAAAGCCAGCCGCTTTTATAAAGTCTCGGTAACTCTCTTATATAAGTTTGAACCTGGTAATGTCAGGTTGTATATGCTATTAATAAAATATTTTAATTCATTTTGAATTTCACCAGAAGTCAGTGATGGGCAACAACAGAACAGGTGATGCATGAGTGCTGGCTACGTTTGGTAAAGAACCCAGGCTAGGAAGGTGGCATCATAGTGAGTTACAGTAATTGAGATTGGAGAAAGTAAAGTGTGTACTTTAGTCAGTAGAGATTAGCAGTGGTAGAAGATGCCTTTGAAGCTGTTTAGATGACCCACAGGTAACATATATAAAGAATACATCGCTGGACCAAGGACTGAGCCCTGAGGAACTCCAAATATGGAGTGGGCAGATGAGGACATGCAGTTGTTAATAGGAATTCTGAAATATCTATCAGATAAGTATGAGAGCCATTTGAGCAAGGTGAACAAGATCTTCTTTTCCAAACACCTCTGAACTGTCCATCCATAAACCCACAGAGTCCCTGTATTTGGACTTAGCAGTGCACAGTGCTCTGTTCCCTGCAACAACATTTTAAGTGGATGGAATCAAAGTAACATTCCCATGAATGCATGGGCTCAGTGTTTCCTAGCCTTCTGTCCCATGTTTACCAAACTCTTATAGCTCAGGTTTGGATTGACACTACCAGTGAAGGCAGGCATATTGGTGCAGCGGTTAATACTGACACCTCACAGCAAGAAACACCTGGGTTTGAGCCTGTGTACCAGGTGGGGTCTTTCTGTGAGGACTTTCTATATTCTCCTTCTTCCTTTCACATGCATGCCCAAATATGTGCGTTATTTGTTGATTCTTAAACTAATTGTAGGTTTGGATGTTAGAATGTGTGATTTGAGGGCCATAAATGCTCTTCGGACCTATGGAACTGGGATAAGATCCAAACTGTTACTTAAAAATGTCGCAGAGCTTGATGTTTCTTCCAGCCTAAGTAACTGTTTGCTCAGTGTTGTGGGTTAATCTTCTTCCTCATTTCCCTGAGATGGCATTACACAAACTGGAATTATCCATTAACAGTAGAATCTATTACACTATCAAGGATATCATACATTAGCTGAAGAACAGGCATTTCTGCCTGTGTTATGTATTTACTGTCACCCTCTCTTTTTTAGCTTATTTAAGATATTAAATTGATATTTATATATTCATGAGGCCGCCCTGAATATGTTAACACTGAAGTTTGTTTTTCTTTGAGAAGTGATAAAAAAGATCTGAGTGGACTAAATGGGGGTAACCTCTATTTCCTTTTCTTAAATCAGCATAAATGTCAGTTTGAGAGCTGTCACCACAAGGCTACGCAGCTGCGTAAAGTTAAACAAGATTTCCACTGAGGATTGCTGGAACATCTTTCTCACTTTTCAAGTTTTTAAAAGGTTGAAATGTTGTTGTGCTCATTGCTGGTTCATGTAATTACGACCATGTTAATAAAACATAAAGTCCTGCAAAAACAATTATGTATAGTCTCAGTGTCAAAGAATTAAGAGGACTAGTCACCACAAGGTGCCAATAATCAAATGCCCATCATCTACTCACAAACGTGACCACCTCTAAAAGCAGTCTTTTGAGGTAAAAGCCGACATTTTACCTCAAGGTCAGACCATGCAAATGTCAGACAATACCAGAGAGCTACATCTGAAAAATGTGTTGCATTTGTCCAAAGGCCAGATGTTAACCTAACTACAATGCTAAGCTGTACATCAATAAATGGCCACAGTCCTCTAAGAAATGAAGCAATGTCACAGAGTAGAGAGGCCCAAAAATCCTCCACAGTGATGAAGTCACACAAAAACTGGTTGCATCAAGTTATCGCTGCTAAAGGAGGCTCGAGCTTATTTTTCACTACATATGAAAACTTTCTTTTTTGCAGGACTCTAAGCTATATAAGCAGTAATTAGTATTGTACTCATATGGTAGCAGTTTCTTAATCTCCAATGTGCATTTAGTGTATACACACAAAATGCACATTTTTACTGTACATAAAAACTATGATGACTGACGCTCACTGCTCTTTCCACCTTGGGCTATACTCCCAGGATAATCCAAAAGGCATACAATGATCCATTTCAGTGTTTCATTTCAGTGCAAAGTATCCAAAAGTCCTTAATCTTAAACTTTCTTGTGATTCCCGGCAGACTAATTAAAGTTAATCAGTTAATTAAATCCCTGCAGCCATCTGAAGGCACAAGGACAGATATGTGATAAATCTGGAAGTTAAAGTGCTCTACTGCTAAGAGTTTTCATGCATCATGACCCACTATGTTTATAATAAATCATGTGTGACAGCCATCAGACAGTCTTGCACATGTCTGCACATATCAAGGTTCTCAGTAAAGGCTTATTCTGCCAATGCATGACTATAATACATCAACTCTTTTGTGGAAGTTCCCTGATGATGGCAGCATCCCATTCAATATTCGGTGGAAGGTGATAGCTTGAAATTTGAGAGTGTGGCAGGACTATTCAATCCACATGCAGTTTATTTTAATGTTTGCCAGATATGCCACTCAGACGAGCACAGGCAGCAATATCAGTTAGCTAACATGCCATTAAAACATTTAACAGTGAATGGAGCCAAATTGATCTGGTTTCTGAAAGCTAAGCTGTTTGTGTCACGGCATTAGCTGTTAGGTGATCAGCGTATCTGTGATCCCAATGTCAGCGTTATTTGCTAATCAGTGGGAGCACTTTTTAGCATGTGACAGCAGTTGCATAATGAGGTTTTTTTTCTTTGTCAAGTCTTAGATAATTACTCGTCTGCAGATTAAGTTTAATATTCTGAAACATACTTTACACATACTTTATGTTGTTCTCAGGAACAGAATGGAATGCAAAACATACTCAATAGAAGCTCTTTACTGAGTTTATTTTCATGTATTGCTGTAACACAATAATTTCCCAATTTAAAAAAAACCCTTAACAACAACAACAACAACAACAACAACAACAACAACAACAACAATAATAACAACAACAACAATAATAATAACAATAATAACAACAACAACAACAACAATAATAATAATAATAATAATAATAATAATAATAATAATGGTCAATAAACAGGTTTATGGACCATCTTCAGCTTAAATAAGCAGAGTCAGATTTAAAGTGCTGAGTTCAGGAGTTTGGCAGTAGCACCCTTGGTTAGCATTTGTATTGAAAAGTTCTTTGAAGTGTTTATTTCTCAGAAACAGCTGAAGTGTTTAAAAGTGTTGGCTACAGCAAGAAACCTAACAGGTGAAAGGAGTCATGTGTCTCTTCACAAACTCCATAGAATTTGATAACCTCTAAACTTACTTACTTGCCACTGACAGGTAAAGATTTCCACTGGCACAATGCTGCAGCCAAATACCTGCCTGCCTCATTACAAAGCCATTGTTTTCACACAGGACTGCTGTGTCTCCCACAAACATCTAGATGTTTAGTCAAGGTTGGAAAAGTCAGGCTCCACCAAGAAAGAACAGCACGCCCCTCACGGGCAGCTCAGACTCACAACTGCTCATTTAACTAACTGACTCCACACTCCGCCCCTTAGAGTAGACTACAAGAACAAATGTTTTTTGGTTTCCTGAACTCTTTGACCACAGTTCTTTTTCATCTAGTTTTATTTTAAAATGTACTTTTAATGAATTGGAAATTTAATTGTATCCTTCCTTTCACACTAGAGTGAATAAATAAGACAATTCAGCTGAATAAAGGCCACTGGTTGAGTGTTACAAGCATCAACAACCACCAATAAAAAGCCTCTGACTCACAATTGTTTACTTATTATGAATCTAATAGGCTGCACAGAGAGTTCAGAACTCACTCTCTTATTTGAATGTCATTCTTGTTTATTTACTCATAAACTACTTGGGCTGACATTCTCATCTCCTCTCTTCTAACTGGTCCTAAGTGTCTCCATGCAACAGACTATACTGACATGATGCACTTCATCGTAGTGTGTGTACACAATGTCTAAATCCAAGCCATGTGTGCTCATATTTAGCAGGACATACACACACGTAGCTAATTACAAAGAGAGAAACACTTGTCTGCAGCACCAGACTCCAGGAACAATCTGCCCTAATGATTTCCGATGTGATTGGATTTCTCTTCATGGCCGGTGGCCTGTGTGCCCAATTGTGCCTGCTGCTGATTTGGTTTCCAATGAAGACCCAGTAACAATGTACAGGCTGTGAAGCTCTATGGGTTGCAGATTCTTAGCCCTGACCTTCCAGCCTAATCTACATCACTCCCCTGTTGCTTTGCTCTCTTTGGCATCGTCCTCCACTTTCCCTGACACTGTCTTCTGAATTAGGCTGTGATTACGATCCAAATTTCCTGAAGACTGTTAATTTGAGACGTGCAGGTTCTGTCATCATTATGATGTTAATATATGCACCAGGTCAGCAGCAGCCTCTCTAAGATTAGGGTTGGATTTTGGTTTTTCCAACAGACTAAACAGGCAAATGTTCAGAAACTAGTAGGTGTCACATTAGAAACAAGTTCCCTTACCCATCCATCCATTCTCTACTGCTTATCCAGTTCAAGCTGGTGACCTGTGCAGGGTGTACCTCAAGTCTCGTAGCTGGGATGGATCCAGCGCCCATGACTTCTAATATTTTTACCTAAAAACTTCTGTTTAGATTTGTCCACCCAAATGTCCTTTTCTCAGACATCCCAGGATATCTGTAAAGAATTTTTGCACATGTCCTAAATGGGTCAGAGCGTTTCTAATAGTACAAACAAGACATACACACAACTGATTTGGTGACTTTAACACATTTTTTAGATGATCTTTCCATCATGATCTGGTTTTCATATGTCCAAACTTACAAAATCAAAGTATTATGCCTTCACCGTGAATACATTTGGAGTGCAAGAACCTGACTAACGAGGTGGTTAATGTTATTATTAATGTGCATGCAATATAAAGCTTTATGACTTTTATTCTTGTCTTTATTACATTTTTTGTGAAAGAGTCTGTGAAATGTTTTGTTGCTCTGCAACTGCACAAAGGCTGTACCAGTGTTATCTGTTGTGCATGACAAGGAGAGTGAATTATTTGACCACTGTACAAAGCAAGACAGAATTAAAGCCACTATATCGCCACATAAACTTGACAACAATGTGAGTCTTGGACAGGTTATGTCTACCTCGGGGCCTTGCTTCCATCAGTGTGTGAGTTTTTCATGAAAATCACGTTGTTGCATATTTTACTAATTTGTTTTATTTTTTTATTACTGTGGTTGAGTTTTGCGATGACCACAAGGCACGCCTGAGAATGAGAGCCTCTATATGAGCAGTGAAACAAGCTTCACATCTCCAAGAAAATAAATAGTTCAATAAGGCCAACAGAAACACACTCCAATCTTATTTTATTTTTCACATCTAGTTTGGTAGAAAATTGTGCTTTGGTGCTTGGATATGCAGTGAAGCTTATTATATTTAATTAAGTCTGTGGCTGTCTCCTTGGCTTGCATGGATACAGGTGTCCGGTCAGTTCCATTTTCATTTATTCACATTTATTTCCTTTTACAATAGACTTTGACATGTAGTGTTATCACGTTGCAGGGTTATCAATGTCCTTAAAGACGTACATTTGGCATGCTCACAGGATCTCAAACAAGAAGCTGTGAAACACACGCGAGACTCAGAAAGGATGCAGAGTGACTGAAATCCAATCAGATGGCAAATGTGAATCCTTTCCAAAAGTCTCTATCCCTGCACATCCAGACTAAAACTGTGTCAACTATAGTTTTAAAAACCTGAAATGTAGGCATCCTAGACATGTTGGAGAAGTGTGGATGTTAGGCGTAAGAGTAGCAATTATTATGTGTTTTATGCGGAAGTAGCGTTTGTTAGTAAATGCTTCTTAGTCAGAGCACGTAACAAATGCTACTTTTGCTTTTATATTTTTATGGTTAAAGCCTTGCAATTAAGAGCAGGAAAAAAATACAAAATTTAAACCTCTGACCTCCAATTAATTCATGAATACACTGCTACCTTGTTTCTGAAACTTGGACATGATGTAATGCAAAGTAAACACACTGTTATCAGTCTAAGGAGCTTGCAAAGAAAAGCGTCTGGACTTCTTTGAGTTGCTTGAAGACGTTTCATCTCTCATCCAATAAGCTTCTTCAGTTCTAAGGGTCAAATGGTGGAGAGTCCCAGATTTCAACCCAGTGGGAGTTTCGCCCCCAAAGAGGGACAAAGGACCCCCTGATGATCCTCTACCTAATCACATGAGCCAAGGTGTGAAAACGGGTGTAAGTCACAATCAGCCAGGGTTTCGGGTGAGCTCATTGTGAAACCTGGCCCCACCTTATCATGTGATTTCCTGAGGTCAGATGGCCCAGGATGTGAGTGGGCGTTAAGGCGTCTGGGAAGGATCTCAAAACTGGATTATAGATGGCAGAGAGTTGGTGTCGTAAAGCACCGTCTCTGTTCAAAGATGGTCGCTCACAGTGGACATAGATGGCTTCTTTCACCCCTCTTTCAAAGCATCTGTCCTCTCTGTCCAAAATGTGAACATTGGCATCCTTGAAAGAGTGACCTTTGACCCTTATATATATATATATATATATATATATATATATATATATATATATATATATATATATAGAGAGAGAGAGAGAGAGAGAGAGAGAGAGAGAGAGATGTAGACAAACATGAGAAGACGATGATGTGATCGATGTAGCAGTTCCGAATGACAGCAACATCAGGAAGAAGGAGCACGAGAAGCTGGAGAAATACCAAGGGCTCAGAGAAGAGCTCGAGAAGATGTGGAGGGTGAAGGTGACAGTGGTCCCAGTGCTAATCGGAGCACTAGGTGCAGTGACTCCCAGGTCACCGCACGTAGTGCTAGGCGAGTGGCTCCAGCAGATCATCCCGGGAACAACAGCGGAGATCTCTGTCCAGAAGAGCGCAGTCCTACGAACAGCTAAGATACTGCGCAGGACCCTCAAGCTCCCAGGCCTCTGGTAGAGGACCCGAGCTTGAAGGATTGACCGCCCACAGGGGCGAGTGGGGAATTTTTTATTATTTTTTTATATTAATGCTGTTACATGTGTTTTCAAAGAGCAATGATCACTGAGTTCTAAAAATATTAAGTCAATATAGAATTCCCTAATATGAGTCTACATCCATAACAAGTGAAGCCCAGGAGTAATTCTGCAGGCATCGGGAGCTGAGGAGGCTGGAGCTTTCAAATTGGATTTATGACCATAAAAACTGCATCTGGGGCTCTATAAACCCCAGAAATATGTCTGATAGTGAGAGGTGTTGGATGAAGCTGAGATGTTTAGCATAGAGGCTATGGAGGAGAGAAAGACAGGAAAAGTTTGCTCAAGTTTTCTTTTCTTTCATTGTTTTTCATTTCCATATCCATCTCCCCACTGTCTCTGTCTTTATAAAACCAAGAAGTTTGGACCATTTGTTGCTACAAATTGTTATGCGGCTTTTTTTGGCTGTGTTGGATGATGCTTCCTAAATGAATCCTAACAGCATTATGGAGGCTCTGCTGGGAGCGCACTAAAACGCCCCCAGCACAGTAGGCATATTTCATTCAGCTGAGTGAAAAGCAAACACTGAACCAGACATAATTCAGGAATAGCTGGCATGCAGAACAAGTGCGTACAGAGTAGCAGGAAATGGCTGGAGAGAGTTTGCAGAAATAGGAGTCGGGTGTTTGAGTGTCATGGTCGGTTGGTGCTTCTTAGATTACACTCTTGAGGTTTTCTTTATTTTCTGTTAAAAACATTGTTTTTTGTGTGTGTCGTTCTTTGTGCTTATTGTTTCTAACTGCTTTTCCAAATTTGAAGACTCCATATTTAGTCCTTAGTTCCTGGTACTTTTATACACTTGCTTGTAGCAAGCTGCCACATTGTCTCCATCTCTGTGTCTCTGACAAGAAGTAACAAAATGTCCATTTTTGCTACTTCTTGTCATATGTTGGTCTTGTCTCTGTCTGTTGTGCCATGCTAATAAATCAAGCTTATAGCTCAGATATAGATCTAGCCTCAAATTAGCCCAGAGGGATTCAGCTGGCTTACATATTTTTCATTTACGGTTAGCTTGCCATGCTAAAGCATTGCATTGGTCACAGTCTTTCCCTCTTTTCACTTTTGCCACTTCTGGCAGGCTGATAACTGCCAAAAAGTGAAGGAGATATAAAACAAAGAAAGATAAAGAATTAAAGAATAGTCAACCCGTGCAGAGCCGAGATTGGCCTTGTTATTCCATGTATTTCATGGAATACTGATCTATAATGTATAAACTATATGTACATTATATTGCCATATGAACTAGTGACATCCCAATCCAAACACACCACTAATATGATGCCAGTCCACCTTTTACAGCAGAAATGGCTTCAACTCTTCTGGGAAGGTTTTCCACGAGATTTAGGTGTTTATGGGAATTTTTGAGCGTTCTTCCAGAAGTGCATTTCTGAGGTGTTCTATGTTAGATGAGAAGACCTGTCTCACAGTCTAATTGTTTCCAAAGGTGTGCTATCAGGTTGAGGTCAGGACTCTGCGTGGGCCAGACAAGTTCTTCCAAACCAGACTTGCTCATCCTTGTTTTTATGGAGCTTGCTTTGTGCACTGGTCCACAGTCATGCTGAAACAGGAACGAGGCCATCCCCAACTGTTCCCACGCATGTACAGGAGGTGAAATAAGTAGGGATGGGTACCGGTGTCCGGTGCCATGATGGCACCGGTTCTGACATAAACGGTAGTAACCAGACCGAAAAGCAGCGCACATTTCGGTGCTTTATTTCGGTGCTTTTTTTTTCCTGAGCTGTGATACACTTCTAGCCAATCATTTTACGTTTCCGAGGATAGTAGGCGGGGCCAGGTACGTACGTTCTTTTATGCAGAGCTACAGATTAAAAATGCCCAAGGCGAAGCGGTCAAAAGTCTGGCTGTACTTCACAGCAAAAGATGCAAACTCAGCAGCCTGCAACAAGTGCTTTAAGCTGATACTGTCAAAGGAGGTAACTCCTCAAATCCGATGAAACACCTGGCGACGCATAGCGGTTTTTTTTCTCCAAAAACCAAGAAATGCGCTGTATTTGATAGCTTGCTGCGAGACCTCACACTGAGCGCATCTACTGCGGTGTGGTGCCTGTTATCGGACCCGGAGTTAGCAACATACCCAAAAACACGAAGAGGAGAGTCCTGGCCCCTAGCCCTGCCAGTGTAGCAGAAATGATGACGGATGATGATGGCAGCAGCAGCAGCCGTTCTTCTCTGCGTGAGTAATTTACGTTGAGTAGGCTAACCACGTTATTAAATTAATGCATGTAAGGTGAACTAGCAAACATCATCATATCTACATGCGGCTGTCTTCTTGTTTGATGGCAGATACTCCCTTCACCCTGGCCAAAAAGGCTAAAATGACCAAAGAAAAAGAGGGAAACAGCTGAACATGAGCGGTTTTTGGACAAAGTTTGTGTTTTTTCCATTGATTAAGCACTGCTTCCAGCCAAGAGTGATACCATATATGCCCTATAGCTGCAGAAAAGGCTAACATTGTTATCTTTTTACAAAAACCAAATCAAATCAAATCACTTTTATTGTCACATCACATGTGCAGGTACATTGGTACAGCACATGTGAGTGAAATTCTTGTGTGCGAGCTTCACAAGCAACAGAGTTGTGCAAAATACAATAATGTAAACAAGCAAAATACAAGAATGGCTACATCTGAAACTAATAAATATATGTACAATATATAATAGTATATGCATTTCTGGATGTGTATAGTAAATATTTTCCTACGTGTGTGTGTGTGTGTGTGTGTGTGTGTGTGTGTGTGTGTGTGTGTGTGTGTGTACACATATTTTACAAATTAAATAGGGTAAACAATAAATAAAATATATAAAATATACAGAGTTGAGACATGTGCAAAACAGTGGCATTACTGTACAGTATGGAGTGCATAATGTTAAAGTTACAGTAGTGAAGCTGAGGTGTCTATGACGTGTTCAGCAGTCTGATGGCCTGGTGAACCAGCTGAACATGAGAGGTTTTTGGACCAATTTTGTGTTCTCCATTCTTTAAGCACCGGTTCGAGCACCGTTTAAGCACCGGCACCGTTTCAAAAGTACCGATTTGGCACCGGTATCGGATAAAACCTAAACGATACCCATCCCTAGAAATAAGTATAAGTATATATCTAAAGGAGCTACTGACATTAAATTCTCAGCAAATGCTGGTAACAACCCATCCAATCAAAATCAAACCACAGATGTCCAAATGAAGGCATGTGAAAGAATAAGAAATGAAACCGGGAGAAAGTATTGAACACAAATCCTTAAATGTATTCAATGCTTGGTACAGAAGCCTTTGTTGGTGGTGACAGCTTCAACGTGCCTCCTGTATGGAGAAACTATTCAAATGCATTGCTCAGGTGTGTGTTACACACAGTGTTGGGGAGTAACACAATTCATGTACTGGTGTTACGTATTTAAAATATAAAATATGAGTAACTGTACTCTGTTGCAGTTAGCATTTAAAAAGATGAGAATTAGAATCCAGCTACTTTGTTGAAATAAATGGATTACAGTCTTTTCCTCTTTCATATGTTAGGCTGCCCCCTCTCTAATTTTGGTAATTCCATGAAACTCAAACACATAAGAGGCTCTAATGTAAGCATCCTGTTAATGTTGGTGGTGTCAGTTACATGATGGGCCTGGAGCCTTTCTTACTTGGAAATTCCGACACCACTTCATATTTAAAGAAGAACGGGATGAAATCTGACCATTCAATGCAAACTCCATTTGCCGGCAACCAAGAATTCCTTAATGGACATGCAATTACATGCTGTAATTGGACTTATGTTTCAATTACAGCACTGAAGAAATTAACTTTCTGGACATAAAAGTAACAAAATTATTCTAAACCCACTGATCGGAATACATCATGCTGCAAGTTTCCATCCAAACCACGTCAAAAAGAGCCTCCCTGTAAGTCAACTGATTAGAATGAAATGGATCTGTGAAATTCTGGATGAATAGAATGAGAGCAAAGAAGAGATGTTGAACAAATTTAAAGAAAGAAAGTACAAAGAGGACTGGTTATGGTCTGCAGAAGAGAAGGTGAATTCAGTAAGCAGGGATTTTTATTTAGCAACAAAGAAATCTCCAAAACTTAAACCTAACCTTGTCTTTTGTACAACCTTTACACCAAAAACCAGGAACAATGATAACCTACAGGAGAGGAAGGAAAATTAAAGGCTTATTAGAGCTTCCCAGGACCCTGATACTCCAGATAAAACCCTGCAATAACCTAAGGTAATTGCAAATGTGGGACATGCATAAATTGTCAATACACCAAAAATGTTAAATCATTCAAAGATCCTTTGATAAAACCATTGCCATAAAGGGCTTTATCACATGCAGAACTACAAATGTAATCTGCATGATACAGTGCCCATGCAATAAAAAATATATAGGAGAAACATCCCGCCCTCTGAAAGATCGAATTAATGAACACAGAAGCTCGATCAAGAGGAACGATCTAACCAGCCCTGTTGCAAGACACTTCAATGATAAACATCCAAATTCACCCTCATTCTTTCTCGACATTGAAGCCATGAAACTAATCCAAACAGGTGGTCAAAAGAGAAGCATTTTGGATATTCTGTTTTAACAGTCTGGCCCCTGTTTTATGTTTTTATTCTTTTTCACCAGTTACTTTGCTCTGTCAATTATTCTCGCATGGCTATTGTTTATTTATTTATTTATTTTTATTTATTTTCTCAGCAAAAGAAGGAGTAGCATTTGAGACATCTCATTTTAAGTCTACATTTTAGAGATTTTACATTGTAGAAACATAAATGAGGACCTTTCCACACGTGTGTTTCCATGTTATGATGTCTTCTTGTTTTTTAATCTAACTGCTGCACTGACTTCTTTCTTAATGAAACACTTTCCTTTGTAATCATTTACATTTTTTTTTGTATATTTGTAATATTCTTCTTATGTATTTCATGCATGTATTATTTTAAGACGTGGCGATTATGTCTCCCCCGTCTTCATCATTAATAATCTAGTCCAGTATTTACTTGGGCGTGACTTAGCCAATTAACCAATACCAACCTGTTATATGTCAGCTGGTTTATCTATGAAGATGTGATTGGTTAATTTGAATTTTTTTTCTGTTTCCTGTCTTTTATTTAAGCACACTTCTACTATGTGACCCTGATGAAGGCCACAAGCTGAAGTTGGTCAGTCAGTAAAGTTGTTCCTTTTCTCTTTAAGTGTTGCTGGAGTTCCTGCGTTGTTGCTTGGAGATTTGGACACCATATTTAAAGAAGAAAGAGATGAAATCTGACCATTCAGTGCAAACTCTGCTTGCAAGCAACCAAACTGCTCTCAGCGTCAAAAGACTCCAACCTAAAGAAACATCTGGAAAGTTCTTTTTAAAAAATTACCATTAGCCTGCTGCAACTACCTTGTTTAGCTACCTGGGTTATGTGCCACTTCAGTATCTTCGATGTACTATTGCTGTGTGATTCATTACTGTTACTGAAGGCTCCTCACCACCGAGCTAACATTGTTAGCTGGAGTAACTTAACAGAACATGTTACAAACTACATTTCTGGGCATGTATTCTGTAATCTGTGGTGGAATACATTTTGAAAGTAACCTTCCCAACACTGGTTGTGCATAACGTCATTTGTGGACGGGTTGTTACCAACATCATGTTAGCAGCAGCTTTAGAAAATATATTTACTTAGAAAATTAGTGATGTAATCAATACTTACTTTACCCATTGCATGTCTCAGCTATATATAGCAGGGAGAGGAGCACTCTTTGCTCCTGTAGCTTTAACATGTCATGTATTTTTGTCTGAACTGTCTCATTCGTTATCATTCTGCAGTGTTGGCTGGCTGGTTCACTCTGTCATTACTTTGTAATTTCTAGTTTCCTATTTTATCAAAGCTCAGAGTTCTTTTTGATTTAAAAGGCCGAACTATAACGCTAACTTCTAAACCTTTCAAGACAACTGAAAGACTGAAAAACTCTTTGCCATCATCACACTTTCTACTTTTCATATTCTTTTTTTCTTTTTCTTTCACTTGGTAGCTTTTAGCACTGACATTGCCTCAGTGACCTTTGTGGAATCCTGTTCTTACTATTCTAATACCTTCATAGCACGACATGCTTATTTTTAATAATATTAAATCTGCAAAGCCTATCCTTTTGCTTTTAAGTAAATGTTTTATTCAAATTACCTTGATTTCTCCACATTGAAATAATATTCACTAATTATGAACCGACTGTTTACAACAACCACAACTGACAATGTGCACACACACATCCAAGGATAAACTCAAAGTAGGAGACACACTCAGAATGTCTTCTCCGCTTGAATACTGCGGCAGGAATTTTACATTTTCTGAGTTACTGTGCAGTTAAAACAAATCCTTGAAGATGAAGCCAGCTATTTCATTAGAGGCTTCACATAAGCATCCTCTAAAAGCTCCTTCCTGAATATTGCCTCTGTGCTATCAGCTGTAAAGTGCTCATAGTGGCTGCAGCTACTACTTTTGGCACAAACCGATGCAGGTATGCCGGCTATGACTGCATCAACAAGGAGAGAGATGCAGCTCTATAAAAAAACAAACCAACCATATCTAGGACGGGGGTGTTTGAATTAGCTGACTCAAGAAAAGCATACCCATTACAGTTTGCCATATGCCTCAGCTTGGTGTGAGCCTGGGCTTTTACTGTTTATTAGTGACTGCACTCACTCGACTGCTGGTCTGGCATTTGTGTTTTATGTTTACTGTAAGTGTAATATGTACAAAGGCCCGAAACCTGGTGTTGTGTTACAGAACTGCCTGTGAAACGTACTTTAGGATGAAACAGTGGAAGCTGGATACACACCCAGTTAGAAACAGTCGGATGGAAAAAAGCCAAAAGCAGCAAAAATAAAGTAGAAGACTGAGGAAGGCAATGATCAGGTAAGTACGGTGTACATTTTAGGACATCGTCAGGTCTCAGGAAAAAAGTTGTCAGGTATCAGTCTCACACGAAAAAATGTTAGGTCTCAGACTCACATGAAAAAATGTCAGGTCTCAGTCTCACATGAAAAAATGTCAGGTCTCAGACTCACATGAAAAAATGTCAGGTCTCAGTCTCACATGAAAAAATGTCAGGTCTCAGACTCACATGAAAAAATGTCAGGTCTCAGTCTCACATAAGATAAGATAAGATAAGATAAGATAACCTTTATTAGTCCCACACGTGGGAAATTTGTTTTGTCACAGCAGGAAGTGGACAGTGCAAAAGTTATGACGCAAAAATTAGAATACAATAAGAATAAATACAGTACACAGCTGTACAGAATAGAATAAAATAATATACTATATACAGTAGAATAAAATAGAATAAAAATATACAATAAGATAAAAATAGAATACGAATGCTATATACAACTGAGTAAAAATACAACGATGCCAGAAAGGATTATTGCACTTAGTGTTATTGCACATGTGTGGATGTGTGTGTTTGTTCAGTTAAAGTCTTTGTTGTGGAGTCTGACAGCAGTGGGGAGGAAAGACCTGCGAAATCTCTCCGTCCCACACCGTGGGTGCCGCAGTCTCCCACTGAAGGAGCTGCTCAGTGCTGTCACAGTCTGCTGCATGGGGTGGGAGACGTTGTCCAACAGGGATGACAGCTTAGCCGCCATTCTCCTGTCACTCACCACCAGTGTTGGTCAAGTTACTTGAAAAAAGTAATCAGTAACTAATTACTGATTACCTCCCCCAAAAAGTAATCCCGTTACTTTACTGATTACTTATTTTCAAAAGTAATTAATTACTTAGTTACTTAGTTACTTTTTAAAAACATGATTTACAACCTGAAGAGGTGATAAAGCGATAGAGCTTTCAGCCCAGTTCTACTTTTTCTACATAATCCATCATACAAAATGTAATCAAATGGAAAAGTCTCTTTTTAACTTGTTTTATTAGTTTTAATCTTTTAACTTTATGCATCAAGCAAAAATTTAATTATATGCAACATTCTCTGACTGGAAGAAATTAGTTTAACATTTAAACCTATTTTCTGCACATTCCAGCACACAATATATATATATATATTTGTGTGTTTACACTCAGTCTTTCAAATAGATGCAAGTAAAACACAGCAGAAAATAAATAAAGTCAAAGACTCAGCGGTCCTGTTGCTCTATTTTCACCTGTAAAGCAGGAGTTGGGTAGGCGGAGGTTTACCCTGGTGCAGGTGTGCTGCGGTCAGTGGAAGGATATGGCAGTTCTGTGAGTTTCCCATTACATCGTAGCTACTCGGTGCTTGCTTGGAAGTTTAGGGTTTTTTTCGCTGTAAAAAGAAGTTTTCTTCCCACGCACAGCGGACACTAATGTTTTTGTCACTTTTTATGGAATCAAACTCAAAGTAAGGTCAGTACTTCCACACTTTAAACGCTGCACGCTCATACTCTCTCTGCACTCGATATGTGATCCACTGTTGATCTGCACACAGCTGTTGTCACTAACGGAGCACTGGCTTACGTCACTGTCGTGAGACATTCTCGCAAAAGATTCACGGTTTTAGTAACGCAGTAACGCAGCGTTCCTACGGGAAAGTAAAGGTAATCTAATTACCGTTTTTGCAATAGTAATCCCTTACTTTACTCGTTACTTGAAAAAAGTAATCGGATTACAGTAACGCGTTACAAATAACGCGTTACTGCCCATCTCTGCTCACCACCTCCACTGGGTCCAGAGGGCATCCTAGAACAGAGCTGGCCCTTCGGATCACCCTGTTCAGTCTCTTCCTGTCCCCAGCAGAGATGCTGCCGCCCCAGCAGACCACACCATAAAAGATAGCAGAAGCATGAAAAAATGTCAGGTCTCAGTCTCACACGAAAAAATGTCAGGTCTCAGTCTCACACGAAAAAATGTCAGGTCTCAGTCTCACATGAAAAAATGTCAGGTCTCAGTCTCACATGAAAAAATGCCAGGTCTCAGACTCACATGAAAAAATGTCAGGTCTCAGTCTCACATGAAAAAATGTCAGGTCTCAGTCTCACATGAAAAAATGTCAGGTCTCAGTCTCACATGAAAAAATGCCAGGTCTCAGACTCACATGAAAAAATGTCAGGTCTCAGTCTCACATGAAAAAATGTCAGGTCTCAGTCTCACATGAAAAAATGTCAGGTCTCAGTCTCACATGAAAAAATGCCAGGTCTCAGACTCACATGAAAAAATGTCAGGTCTCAGTCTCACATGAAAAAATGTCAGGTCTCAGTCTCACATGAAAAAATGTCAGGTCTCAGTCTCACATGAAAATGTCAGGTCTCAGTCTCACATGAAAAAATGTCAGGTCTCAGACTCACATGAAAAAATGTCAGGTCTCAGACTCAGATGGAGGCTGCCATCTTGCAAATTTGGAGTAGTGACTTGAGGTGGAGCGACTGTGTAACGCTCCCGCCCACACACCCGCTGGTGACCGCAAACACGCCCCCCTACACTTTTTATGTAGCCTGGCTGCTCGAGTTTTTTTGCTGGTTTACCATGACTGACGACTCGTTTAATTAAGGTAAATACAACCATGTCACTGTTATAAAAAAAAGACACACAGTTTATCATCTTATAGTTCTAAAATCGCTCTGTTGTTATTTCGTTTGCTAGATTAGCCGCTAGCATACGCACTGTGTTGGAGGCTTGTTGCTAGCTAGTTAGCAATGCTACACACCTGCTACTCTAATAGTCTGTGTTATTGAAACATTCCTTAGGTTTTGTTATCCATTTTTAGACAGCGATGAGATCAGCTGCACACTCTACAGACGCCCAGAGTTACTGTTAATATCAAAAATATAATGCTGTCCTTTGAGATTTTAACATAAGACTGTGAGTGTAATGGATCTAAAACTGTTTAAATCTTCAGAGCCCTCTATATCCTGGTAACATGGAGACTTTAAAAACATCAGCAGAACGTCTCAGTAATGTAGTCTAATTTGTTCTTTTCATTTAATAATAGAGTCCATATTATATCAACAGCTACATTCACCCTGGAGAGAAACTAGTGAGGGAGACCATCAGGACCAAGCTGGGTTTCCTGGGTCCAGAGGTTTGGAGAAACTTCTTCCCTTTCTTTCATCACAGCTGTCCTGTGCCAGAAGTTCTGTTGACCCACTCAAAAAGGCATCATTTAAGAAACATCAGGAAGACTGAAGCTCATGGCATTGACCAAGCAGGACTCATGATCTTCACCAGCAGCTCCCTCACAGGGAAATCTTCAGCACTCCTCTGTAGGCCTGCCCCAGGAGATGGATAAACCCAGCATTTCATGAACACTGTGATGGAGACCTTTGCTTTGTGTAATGTTATAAATACTCGGCTACTCCCCAAAGGCTCCAGACTTTTATATAAATATATGATATTCAGTCCTGTAGAAAGTTATATATTTAAGAATATATGATCCTCTCTGGTTACTCTGGTATGAATAACTCTGAATCACTTTATAGTAAATAACACACTATCTGCAAAAAACTGTGAAAGAATTCCAGATGACAAGTTTGTAGTTCAACATACAAGTGATGAAATTTGACCGTCATCAGGTTTTATTTAATTGTGTTAGACAAAATCGCATATGTTCTTCATGCAGCTGAGTACATCAACTGTTTAAAACGGAAGGTGTGCAGGTCTGAGATACAAACTGAGGTCCTGTTAATATAGTGACACGGTTACATGAGTGATTAATCCTTTTGACTTTTTGTCTTTGACTTTATTAATAAAACAGCTGCAGCTTTCACTACAGCACATGTGGTACTTTAACCTTTGTACTGTTTTCATCAGTTCATTTTGCAGTTAACATGTGAACATGTTGGATGATCTGTCTGCTGTCACTCGATGGGGCTGAGGTCGGAATCTGAGGGCAGCTCCTGTAATCACAAAGAGAACAGAACCATCAAACTCAGATATAAATTTTATCCCTCAAAATTGAAATAAAGCTAATTTTTCTGTCCTCACACACTCAGGATCTAAAGGATGGAGGTGGACCCCTGCCTGGTGGCTTGGATCTCCGACTACCTCACCGACAGACCACAGTACGTCAGGCTGAAGGACATCACGTCTGACACAGTGGTCAACAGCACAGGAGCACCACAGGGAACTGTGCTGTCCCCTCTTCTCTTCACCCTGTACACCTCTGACTTCTGCTACAACTCTGAATTATGCCACATTCAGAAGTTTGCAGACGACACAGCCATCATGGGGTGTATCTGGGATGATCAGGAAGAGGAGTACAGAAGTCTGGTGAGGAACTTTGTCGCATGGAGTCACACAAACCACCTGCAACTCAACACCTCAAAGACTAAGGAACTGGTTGTGGACTTCGGGAGGTCTAGAGCAGGTCCACTGCCGGTTCAGATAGAGGGGGAGGAGGTGGAGGTGGTCAACAAGTACAAGTACCTCGGGCTGTGGGTGGACAATAAACTGGACTGGTCATGCAACACAGAGCACCTGTATAAAAAAGCCCAAAGCCGACTGTACTTCCTCAGGAGGCTGAGGTCTTTTAACATCTGCAGGAAGCTCCTGAGGATGTTTTACCAGTCGGTGGTTGCTGGAGTACTTTTCTATGCTGTGGTGTGCTGGGGGAGCAGCACAGCAAAGGAGGACTCATCCAGGCTGGAGAAACTGATCAGGAGGGCTAGCTCTGTGGTCGGCATGAAGCTGGACACTCTGGTGACAGTGGCAGAGAAAAGGACATTAAAGAAACTGATGGACATTATGGACAATGCCAGACATCCTCTGCACACGGCCATAAACAACCAGAAGAGTCTGTTCAGTGACAGGTTGCTTCTCCCAAAGACAAGAACTAACAGACTTAAAAACTCCTTTGTCCCACACGCCATCAGACTGTTTAACTCCTCCCTGGAGGGGAGAGGGAGGGGAAACAGGAGGACAAAGGAGGGGGGGAACAACTAAGCTGTAGTGCCTCTTCACCTCACTGTGCAATACCTTTTGTGCAATACTTTTGTAAATAGTCAACGGTGCAATAGACTCAATACTTGAAATGTGCAATTCACTTGTATTTTTATTCCTATTTATTCTATTTATCCCCTTCGTATATTTTATTTATATTGTCTCTGTATTTATATATATATATATATATATATGTGTATGTGTGTGTGTGTGTGTGTGTATTATATATATATATATATATATATATATATATATATATATATATAAATAATATTCTGTAACTCTGTAACTTCTGTCGGTGCTGTGCTTTTTTGGAAATCGAATTTCCCAGAGGAACCCACCCGAGGGATTAATAAAGTTCTATCTAATCTAATCTAATCTAATCTAAAGTTCTTCTCTTACATTTTTTTTTCAGTATTACAGTACACTATCCGGTTGTTCAGTCTGACGTCACTAGCCGTGTCTGGACCTAAACTCCGCTGCAGGTCCATATATCAAACGATCACTATGGCATTACTGAGAGTTGAAAAACTGTCTAAAGTCTTTCATCTTTAATAAAATGATCAGCGTTCTGCTCTACCAGGTGTAACAATTGAGTTTAACATCCAGGCATCCATGAAAACTGAATTTGTGACATTTAACAGAGTTAGAAGTTAGCAGGGAGTTAGCTCGCTAGCTTCTGTCTAAATACAATATAGCATGTCCTGACTGCAGGGTTTTGGAAACAAATTAAAACGTACTTCCAGCATAAATGAAGACAGAAAACTAAAAAGCAGTGACGTTTGTAGGGTTACTGAAGTTGGGCTAGCTGGTATATAATGATGTGCTACGTGACCGCTAGCGACACAGCTATGTTAGCATAATATAAACAAGCTAACTTTTTTTCCACTCGATAAAAGTTAACGTGAGTGTTCTCGGTGGTCAGGAACAAATGTAATCGCATGGCAGGATGCTGTAAAAGGACCAAACTTCAGCCAGGAGAACAACTGAGATAATCCATCCACAATAGGTTAGTCATTCATATACTGCTGCATGGGCTGGGCTGTAGTTACATCCTAAGGTTTTAAAAACTGAGCTTAAATAAATGATTAGCGGTAATAAAAGCCGAGGGAGGCCAACAGTGATCACTGACTGTTTTAGGAGCTTTTGGAGATCAAATAGAAGAAAATACATAACATTAAACATGTTAACAACACAAAAGCCATATTAAACGCAGACTACTTTAGGCCCGGAAGTAGGATTCGTCGTGTCATCACTGAACAACCGGATAGTACTTTAATCCATAGTTCCTTATTAATGAAGAGTTACTGAAGTACAAGCTTTAAAAAAAAAACGTTACTGTCCTTACAGATGTGGCCAGAGACTGAAAACATGCTGTTGTTTGCACCAGAGGCGGAGCCAGACATTTGAAACACCCGGGGCTTAGCCCTAAAGGGTAGTATGCATGTGGTTTTTTTTTTGGGGGGGTGTGGGGGTGGGGGGGGTGTAGAAATGACTGAAAGATTAATAAGCTCTGTTTTGAGTTTTGTTCAAAAAAGAATGACTTCATATAGGAAAAAAATATATCACATATGCAAGACACCTTAAACTAGTTTTTTTAATTAAGCAGCAAGGCAGAACAAAATCAGGGCTGTATCAAGACACAGGGACTAAACCCCAATTCAACCAGACCCAGAACTGATCCAGAATTAAAACAGGACTACAAGGGTTCAAAATCAGGACTACTGAGGACTTAACCAAGACAGAACCAGAATCAGAACTAGATGATATAAGCACTAAAAATCATCATAGACCTGCACTACACTTATTTTTTAATTCTACCAAAGTACACTATTTAGATTCAGAAAAGTTTATATAATTATTTAGCCTTGTTGTGCAAACAAGCCTGCATAACTTAATAAATATAGAATTTGAAAAATAACAAACCTAAAAAGAAACACTAGGTACGACCCATATGGAAAAGATATATATAAATCTTATAAAGTTTGTATCTGTTTTGTGTGAAACTTGTATGAAAAGCATACAAGAGTGAAAACAGATATAAGATCCCTTGAAGAATTATATAATGAAACTTGTATGTTTTGGATACTTACTAAAACAATATATGAAAGTAATGAGAAAGTGGCCACTTTCATGAGTAAATCATATAAGTTTTTACTATTTCTTTTCCATATGGGGAGATACATGAGTACCTATGATACGGTGATACTTTTGGTAAACAACCATTTGACTAACATGTGTGTCTCACCTGCTCTTGATCATCTCATCATCATTGTTCTGTCCTCATTCTCCTCTCTCTCCCTCTCTGTTCCTCTCTCTCCCTCTTTGTGCTGACAATCATCAAATATACAGTTGAAACCAGATATTTACCTACTCTTCAGATAAAAACACTTTTTTCATTGTAACCTCAAATCAGACTAAATGTTAATTTTTTTTAGATTGATAAATATAAAAAACATATTTGTTAACTTTAAGAGTAAAGAGAGAAATTGTCTGTATTTCTTAATTGCAAATGGCACCAAATTGTATTCAAATTGAGCCACACTTATGGAGCTCCACAATTCTTTTCCAGGTGATTTGGTTGACATCTCTTGATTTTCCCATTTTAAAGAAACAGGCTCTGTGTTTTGCCTTATATGCATCCACAGGTGTGCCACCAATTTACTCACATGGACTCTACTAACCTATCAGAAGCTTCTTCAGCTCAGAATGGAATCATCTGGAGTTTTTTATTAATTAACAATAAACTTAGTGTATATGTACTCCTAAATTTGATGAAAGTGATGAAAAATAGACAGCTCTGTCTCTCTTTATTCTGACATTTAACTAATTCAAAAGATATTTTAATATTTATTTAACCAAAACAAAACAAGTTTACTCTAAATTGATGTTGTACAGTGAAAAAATGTTCTTGTGTTTTCCATAAAGTGTATGTAAATATCTGGTTTCAACTGTGAATATACTGCTGTATATTGAAATTCCTCTTGTTTTGCATAGAAATATACTGAACAACATACAAAGCATAATATATAAAATACTACCAGAGTTTTTTCTTTGAAAGAAGTCCCTTATGTCCATTCTTGTATATCAGTGCATTACTGAAACCGATTTATTTAGCCGTGGAGAGTAACAACTGAATATATGAAATAAACACACATGTAAGCTAAGACTCTCTAAAGAAACAGCACTGTTGTTGTTCGGCTTTTCATTTCGCCATTTGTTGATTCACTCGAAGAGCAAGTAATGTAATATGAGTCAAGTGATCAGTTTGATATCAATCTTTCGTGATATACCGTCAGTACAGTACGAATGATTTGCTGTGGTACCTGGTCGAACTTGAGTTCTCCTCTGTCTGCGTTTCTCTAACAGCGCAGGCAGTAGCTGCCCCCGCCCCCTTAGTGTCATAGCTCGGATCATACCAATATTAGGGGGGATTTATGCACAGTGTGCACTATGTGCTTCGAATAATGTTTGTAGTTTTTGTTTTATACAGTGTCAGCCAGGCATCTAACTATGAAAAAATTACACTCCAAAAGACCCCGGGCTTCTGAAAAAAACAACCCGGGCTTAAGCCCAGTAAGCCACCCCCCCCGCTCCGCCACTGGTTTGCACATCTTTAATATTCAGCTCTGCACAGGAGCTGAAGCAGGATGCAGCCTGTTGCTTTTACGATATAATACTTGTAATAAAAGTACAGTAACAGTAATTAGTGACTGAGTAGCCCAGGGCGTTTCTCTTGATTTCTTTAGTAAATACATTCACCTGCACAGATTAGCTAAACGAACCCTGACATCTTAGCTAGCTAGGTCCTGAGACCTAGCTAAGGACGGTAGTTACGGAGTAGCTTGCAAACACATTTAACTTACCGAAACAGTGCAGCGGGGCCTCGGGTCCTTCTGTCGGGTAGTCCAGTTTACTGAAGAACACCTCAGGCTGTCAGGTTAAAACACTCGGTCGTGTTTTCGAAGCGTAAACGCTGGCCCTCCTCTCAGAGCCTACGCTCTATCTACTATTCCCGAACAGAGATACGCAAGTTTCTCCGTGACTGCAGCTGTCACTACAGTCATTGGTGGGACGTGACAACACCGCCACCTGCAGGAAGATTTTCTCTCTGTCTGATAGCTCGTTTCCTGAGACCTGACATTTTTTCGTGTGAGTCTGAGACCTGACATTTTTTCATGTGAGACTGAAACCTGACATTTTTTCATGTGAGTCTGAGACCTGACATTTTTTCATGTGAGTCTGAGACCTGAAATTTTTTCGTGTGAGACTGAGACCTGACATTTTTTCATGTGAGTCTGAGACCTGACATTTTTTCGTGTGAGATTGATACCTGACCAGGGCCGTGCAGAGAGGTTTAAAGGGGCGGGTGCTCAAAGTTAAAAAGGGGAACATTGAACCAGGCTGAATAACAACAACACACATTCATTAAGAATCTAATATGGGAAGGGCAGGGCTGTGTTGATCTGAGACTGTAGACATTAAAAGGTCCATAGGAGAGATGGTAGCTGATTAAACAAGTGTCATGAGATAATAACAAAATGCAAAGATTGGTGACAGCGCTTGGAACCATAAGGCAACAAAAAACTGTGAGAAATAATTTAGGCTCTGCCTGTGAATCACTCTTTGCTTCTCTTCTTCCTTCCATCCCATCATTTCATATATCACTCTCCACTTAATATGTGAGAACAAGGCACAACTTGCTATTGCAATAAACTATAATCTAATTATCCACACCTAACAACTCTTGCACTTAATCTATAATAAAATGATGACAGAAAAATGTTATAGCACTGCCTTTAGTAGCCTCACACAGCTCCTACTGTTTCCTCCTCATGTCCTTACCAGGCATGTCTGGACAATGTTATATCATGAGTAATATTTTTTTTTTAAATCCATCTAAATAAAACACACACATGCACGCACACACAGTGACATTTTAGAACTTCTTCAGAATACTGTACTATGGGCATCATGGTGCTGATCCAGAATCCTTACATTATTATTTATTACTAGAGCTACAATAATAAAGCAATGAGGAGGGGGAAGTAATAAATATGAAATAATGTCATTATGATGATTCCATTTGTTTCACTATCCACTCTGTGCAGGGCAAAGCTTATTACATTTTTAAACTGTAGAGATACAATAATTTTACTGCTTTAAAACAAATGCAATGCAAAATGTGGTTCGCTGGATTTACATCCGCAAAGAAGACTATTACAAAGCAATGGTTCTGTCCTGACATTTGTATGGAATCATTCTGGAGACGATGTCTTATCCGTGTTATTGGTTTTGAACATACCACAGCAAAATTAAATAAAGCTCGACCCACGACTGTTGACGCTTGGAAAATCTTCTCATCCAGAGTTATCTCCTGGAAGAGGCAATAATTGGTTTTAACTTTGTGTTTTTGTGTCTTTTCTTTGCTGTCCCTATGCCTTGTTTGCTAATGTTTGCTTTGCTACTGCAGTTTACAGTTGTGCTGTATATGTCTGTACCCCCCCCCCCCCCAACCCCGTTTTAAATCAATAAAATGTTGATCACAAAAAAAAAATAATTTTACTGCTGTAAAATCCAAATTTTGTCTTATTTAAAATATAAATCTAATATAATCTGCTTCTTAATGTATGTTCTTTAAAATACAGCGTGTTTTTTAATATATTATAATTATAATAATTATTATGTGGACATGCATATTAGATCGTTTTTTAGTGAAATATAATCCCTCCAGAAAGGCAGGAAAAGCCCGGAAACTTACTTTAAAACTAAATATGTTCCCTAAAACGGTGACAGAGCTACAGACCCATGACAGCCAGGTAGCCAGCAGCTATGACCATGCACTACATGTGCAGTTAATAAAAGGACAGGTAATGTTTGTCGCGCTGTTGCACACACAGCACGCTCGTTTGTTTCAGTTCGTCAGTTGCAACAAGACAACTTACCAACGTGTACGTAATAAGCTAATACTCCTGTGTGCTATACACTACAGTGTACGCTGTACACCTACTTACTGGTTTTGTCGCATCAGTCTGTGTCTCTGAGTTAACTTGTGTTTCTCCTACAGCTCCGGACTGCTAAAAATGCGCGTGCTCTTTGTGAGCTCGTTCCTGGCTCGTAACCAGCGCGTTCTGCCGTCAAGGGCGATCATTGGTTAAATATGATCATATGACTGATGCAAGCCAGATCCTTTTATTTAGCAAAACTGTGATTAATAGTTACAGTGGGGCAAAAAAGTATTTAGTCAGCCACCGATTGTGCAAGTTCCCCCACTTAAAATGATGACAGAGGTCAGTAATTTGCACCAGAGGTACACTTCAACTGTGAGAGACAGAATGTGAAAAAAAAATCCATGAATTCACATGGTAGGATTTGTAAAGAATTTATTCGTAAATTAGGGTGGAAAATAAGTATTTGGTCACCTCAAACAAGGAAAATCTCTGGCTCTCACAGACCTGTAACGTCTTCTGTAAGAAGCTTTTCTGTCCCCCACTCGTTACCTGTATGAATGGCACCTGTTTGAACTCATCATCTGTATAAAAGACACCTGTCCACAGCCTCAAACAGTCAGATTCCAAACTCCGCCATGGCCAAGACCAAAGAGCTTTGGAAGGACACCAGGAAAAGTATTGTAGACCTGCACCAGACTGGGAAGAGTGAATCTACAATAGGCAAGCAGCTTGGTGTGAAAAAATCAACTGTGGGAGCAATCATCAGAAAATGGAAGACATACAAGACCACTGATAATCTCCCTCGATCTGGGGCTCCACGCAAGATCTCATCCCGTGGGGTCAAAATGATCATGAGAACGGTGAGCAAAGATCCCAGAACCACACGGGGGGACCTGGTGAATGACCTGCAGAGAGCTGGGACCAAAGTAACAAAGGTCACCATCAGTAACACACTACAACGGCAGGGAATCAAATCCCGCATTGCCAGACGTGTTCCGCTGCTGAAGCCAGTGCATGTCCAGGCCCGTCTGAAGTTTGCCAGAGAGCACATGGATGATACAGCAGAGGATTGGGAGAATGTCATGTGGTCAGATGAAACCAAAGTAGAACTTTTTGGTATAAACTCAACTCGTCGTGTTTGGAGGAAGAAGAATACTGAGTTGCATCCCAAGAACACCATACCTACTGTGAAGCATGGGGGTGGAAACATCATGCTATGGGGCTGTTTTTCTGCCAAGGGGACAGGACGACTGATCCGTGTTAAGGACAGAATGAATGGGGCCATGTATGGTGAGATTTTGAGCCAAAACCTCCTTCCATCAGTGAGAACTTTGAAGATGAAACGAGGCTGGGTCTTCCAACATGACAATGATCCAAAACACACCGCCTGGGCAACAAAGGAGTGGCTCCGTAAGAAGCATTTGAAAGTCCTGGAGTGGCCTAGCCAGTCTCCAGACCTCAACCCCATAGAAAATCTGTGGCGGGAGTTGAAAGTCCGTGTTGCTCGGCGACAGCCCCAAAACATCACTGCTCTCGAGAAGATCTGCATGGAGGAATGGGCCAAAATACCAGCTACTGTGTGTGTGCAAACCTGGTAAAGACCTATAGTAAACGTTTGACCTCTGTTATTGCCAACAAAGGTTATGTTACAAAGTATTGAGTTGTATTTTTGTTATTGACCAAATACTTATTTTCCACCCTGATTTACGAATAAATTCTTTACAAATCCTACCATGTGGATTCATGGATTTTTTTTTCACATTCTGTCTCTCACAGTTGAAGTGTACCTCTGGTGCAAATTACTGACCTCTGTCATCATTTTAAGTGGGGGAACTTGCACAATCGGTGGCTGACTAAATACTTTTTTGCCCCACTGTAAATATTATTGTTGAGGGGCACAGACAGGACTCCGCACGCACGCACACACACATAAAAAAAAAATAAAAATTTTTTTTTAAAAAGTTGCCTCAACAAAAGGGCACTTTGGGCACCCATCAGGAAAGGGGCGGGTGCTCAAGCCCCTCTAGCCCCCCCCTCTGCACGTGCCTGTACCTGACAACTTTTTTCCCGAGACCTGACGATGTCCTAAAATGTACACCGTAGGTAAGTAAGTACTCAGTGCAGAACAACAAAAACTCATCATGAGCTCATTTTTATTCATTCATTACTTTAAATGTTAAATGTATTACTGTTGTTGGTTGATGTGGAGTTCATTAGAAAAATATTGTGACTCAAATTATCCTTTTGGCTTGTAAAACATTTTAAAATGGTGCAAAATTCTGTCACAACTGTTCAAAACAATTATGGAAATACTTTTTCTTTCACAATTTTCTGTCGTTATTGCCTGAAACACATACTTGAAATGTTGAAAACTCATTTTGGCTCCATTTGAAAGAATGGGTAATAACATCAGCATTGTAGGCTTCTATATTTTTTGTGAGTTATTTATTTTTTAAGAGTCACAATTTAGAATTATCTTAATTAATTGGCAATCTGTACTCGGAAGTCGTTGATTGGTGTTGCAGCAAACAAGACTGAAACAGAAATTTGCTGAATGGAGTGACACTGCATCAAAAAAATGCCTGTTCACATGAAATCTAACTTTGTGAGGCAGGCTTTCAATAATTTTGCACCTGAAAAACAAGAGAGTCACAAATACCACAGACAGTGGACATCAGTTCTTGGATAAGTCTGCAATCAAAGGAAACTTACATTGATGGGTTTGGCACCTAGTAGCCTTGGGCGATATTGGAAAGCCTGTTCTGGCAATCCAACTACAGTTAGGGTAGGGTTTGGGGTTCCTGTTTATTTCTATTTAAATGATTCTTGATTGAGACAAGTTATGCAGTGTACAGCAAAAAGGTGCAAGGAAAAAATAAATTTCTCTGAATGACCCTCTGCCCAAAAACTGATAAGATGAAATAAGAAACCCCACATTTGGTCAATTGTTTTATTGTAATAATTGTAGTATGATTATTGCAGAAGTAGTACCAACAATAATAAAATTAACAATAATAAAAATATATATGGATATTATAATTGTTCATAAACAAAGCAACAGTGTGAAGAGGTAGGTTAGATATTGCTACTTTAAGTGACTCCTCAACAAAATGGTTTAGATGCTTCTTGACTTGACAGCACTTAGAAGAAATCCTAGAAAGTAGGAGTAACTTTTAAAAAAAAGATTATACTGTAGAGTTTTGGAGGGGAAAATGAAGCCAAGATAAAGTTGTCACATAGGAAAAGTGGTGTGCCAGTTCAGTGACAGGATATGGACCTGCTGACAACACACTGGGGATCAAAGAGTAGAAATGATAGAAAGTATGAGGTAGAGTTTGACAGCAGGAAGTGAGAGACGGTTAATGGTGACTGCCTTGTTGAGTCCTCCCACTCAATAGTGGAACCCCACTGAATACATCACACAGAAGGTGGGAAGAGTGAGGCAAGTGACTGACATTTTGTTTTCCTTCGCAGTAATCCCGTGGACTGCATTTATCTTTACTGCGTTGCAACATATCATTACTGACAAATGAAAGAGGTAATTCAATAAACCATTCAAGACATTTTTCCTTGATTGCTGATACTGCTGTGATACTTGGACATATCTAACAATGCAGAATATTGGCAATAATGAGGAGCAGCATTCAAATAAAGTTGGATGAGTGTGTAAAACTGACGACAGATCAACTAACATGAGAACTGTTCCATCATATATCTTAATGCATTCTCAATCATCCAGGTAATTGGACGTAGCTAGCCCACTGAATGAACAATGGGCTGTGAGGTCAGTTCCTTGATCATTAATATGTCATGACAATTTGCACCGCACGGTGGTTAGCACTGTTGCCGCACAGCAAGAAGGTCCTGAGTTCAATTCCACCATCAGGCCGGGGTCTTTCTGTGTGGAGTTTGCATGTTCTCCCCGTGTTTGCGTGGGTTCCCTCCGGGTACTCCGGCTTCCTCCCACCGTCCAAAGACATGCAGCTTGTGGGGATAGGTTAATTGGATAATCCAAATTGCCACTAGGTGTGAATGTGCAAGTGAATATGAGTATGAATGGTTGTCTGTCCTTGTGTGTTAGCCCTGTGACAGACTGGCGACCTGTCCAGGGTGTACCCCGCCTCTCGCCCTATGACAGCTGGGATAGGCTCCAGCACCCCCCGCGACCCTGAAAGGGATAAGCGGTAGCGAATGGATGGATGGATGGAATTTGCATTTGCAGTGGTGCTACTTTCAGTCATTATGCAAATGTTCTGTTTATAAGATTGGAAACCTGCAGTCAGCTGAGACTGAAGACGTCACCTGGATGATGATGAAACGTTTCTCCCACTGAAAACATCCAAATGAACAGAATCAACCTTCCATCATATACTACATGTAATGTTGTAATGAACCTTCTTAGTGGGGGCAGCAAAATGCACAATGTAAAATGCCTAGTTGTAGATTTTTGGTCAAGTACTGACCAGTAATAATAATCTTACCCCTGACAGATAATGAGCAAAGGAAAGTTATTGCTTCTAGTCACAAAACCAAAAGTCTCCTCACAGTCAAAAACGTCATTATGCCCAAAATAATTACTTAGTGTCAGTGTAAGTTTTTACCAAACATATTTTTCCCAATAGTTACTTATTCGAATAAATAAACGTTTGATTTTATATATTTTCGTTGCAGTTTAGTCAACATTATTCTACGATTTCTTTTTTTTTTTTTTTTTTTTTTTTGAGTAGCAGGGTTCAAAATTTTTGAAAAAAAAAAATTCAACAATGAAAAATGTAAAACAAAAAACCTTTTAAAATGTGACTGAGCTTTCCTTCCATGCATCCTGGCCTGTTTGATGGAAGGATGCTCATTTTTCACCTTCTTAACCACTTAGAGTGACGAGTAGGCTAAAGCCAAACCCAGCTGTCTCTGGCTCCTCACTTTATGGATGGAAGTTGACCATGTAACAGCATATCTTAATGTCTTCTTCTGTGGATTGTTCGTAAGAGTTCTGGGATAGGAAAAGTATATTAGCCACAAGCTTCATGCTTGTAATTTCCAGCAGAATGATAACTCCCACTTGAGGAGCAGGAGATGACAGAAAGCAGCTCACAGGTACTTCAGTATTTAACACCAATGCTGGATTTGTCATTTCACTTACTGTGATACATCAGACTGGGAAGAGTGATAGCAGAGCAGGCTAATGGTGCGTTGGCTTGCTTTCTGCCTCTCCATCACTGTCAGTGGTTTTCTGAAGCATCATATTTTAATATAGCAAATAATTAAATTGTGAAACTTGTGAAACAGCCGGCACATTATAGACCACTTTCTGCAAGTCTGGTGCATCGTCGCTGCAGTCTCTCCATCCTTGCTTGAATGATTACATCTTTTTTTCACATTGGTGCAGATAATTACCTGCAGAGTGGTTGATGCACAGATAGTGTTAGTGTAGCTACTGACTGTGTGTGTGTGGACATGAATATGCACTCTTGGCAGTGAGCATTTAAAAGTATGTATAGGTAGGTTCAGAGTATTTGCATGGGTGCTCAAATCCCTCTATTTTTGCCGAGGCTCAACAGAAAATGTCAGCAAGATATTAGAGTGCTGTGCCGACCTTTCATTCATCTTTCTTTACAACTGTGTGTGTGTGCGTGTGTGTGTGTGTGATCTATGCTCTCTTAAGAGAAAATTCCTGCTGCACACATGTACAGGCTAGACAAAAGCAATTTTGTCATTAAAAGCAAAGTACACAGAGAGTACAGAGAGTTGGGCTTCTAAAAGCAGCACTGCTGAGAAATATTAGAGATTCACAGCATTTCAGCAAACACAATATGTCTTTACAGATAGCTCATTGTTTATATACAGTATATGAAATGTAACCATCACTGCGACAGCAAAGTAATAAAGTATTTGATTGGTAAATGATTTCTGGTTCTAAAAGCATTTTAATTTTATTCAACACTTAAAGATGCTATTACTTACATTTGACAGAGATTACTGATGCAATACAACTAGATTTGGTAAAATATTGTAACCTTCTGCTTTTTGGGAAATAAGCATTTACATGATAGCAGCTGATTGAATGAGTGCAAATATAACTTAGTAGTTAACATTTTTGCTTTGCTTAAATGTTTTAAATTGTTTTTATTATTTCTAGATCCTGGTTGCAGCAATCCCGAGACCCTCCTCGGCCAAATGAGATATAAATTGTACTGTAGTCTGTTTGGATCTATTGCTACCTGATCACAGCAGACAACTGCATAAGAAACTCAATCACTGTGGTGTAAAAGGCCCTCAGTCAGGTTCTGCACACCTCAGACCAGCTTTGGCCCTTCATGAGTATTATATGATCTATCGGTTTATTAAAGTAAACATCAAAGAATTTGTGTCTGTCTTTTACCTCAATGTCAAAACCATGGATGTTCACTGGTGGGATGGGTGGTGGTTTTCTCTGGAAGTCAACAACCATCTCCTTCATCGCTCTGATGTTAATGCACAGGTGAATAGGTCCACACCACTGATGAAGTTAGCAATGACCTTCCTATACTCCAGATCGTTCCCCTCGGTTACAAATCCAACAGTAGCTGCATCATTGGACAACTTCTGGAGGTGGCAAATAATGATGTGGTAGCTGAAGTCTGACGTTCAGAAGATGAACGTAGCGAGCACTGTCCCCTGAGGGGACTGCTGCTGCATTTGAAGGTGTTTACTCCCAGTCTAGCTTTTTTGTACTTCACTGGAAACTGGCCCAGTGCATTCTGAAGGCAGAGAAAGCTGGAGGTCCCCAAAGACTACACTGAGTTCCAGACACAGGCTGACGCTTGTCTGCCAAACAAACATGGTTGGCAGACAAGGAGCAGAAGACCACAGCTGTAATAGATGTGGCAATCCCAGCAGATAGGAACATCAGGGAGAAGCATGAGGACATATTATTTATAATAAAAGACAATCAAAGCCACAAATCATTCTGCCGGTCAAACAATCAAGAGAAATACCAGAAAGCTAAACACAGTTTTGACTCCAGGCAGAGCAGAAAACTCTGCTTCATTCTTTTACAAAGAAACTCGTGTTTTGCATACAAATTGCCTTTATAGCCATACTGAAGTTATCCTGACTACTTTGTATAAAAAAAACATTGAAGTTTGTTTTTTGTGTTTTAAACAATAAAATTACATTTAGTGAAATAAATGGCAGCACGGTGGCATGGTGATTAGCACTGTTGCCGCACAGCAAGAAGGTCCTGAGTTCAATTCCAACACCAGGCCGGGGTCTTTCTGTGTGGAGTTTGCATGTTCTCCCCGTGTTTGCGTGGGTTCCCTCCGGGTACTCCGGCTTCCTCCCACCGTCCAAAGACATGCAGCTTGTGGGGATAGGTTAATTGGATAATCCAAATTGCCACTAGGTGTGAATGTGCGAGTGAATGTGAGTGTAAGTGGTTGTCTGTCCCTGTGTGTTAGCCCTGTGACAGGCTGGCGACCTGTCCAGGGTGTACCCCTCCTCTCACCCTATGACAGTTGGGATAGGCTCCAGCGCAGGTGACTGTTAATGGTAGTATAAGTGGAACTGATTGGGAATAACAGCAACTCGTGACGTGATAGGCCACCTAAAATCACAGAGCAGGGTCAGCTGATGCTGAGGTCATCAACTCTCAGCTTTCAGTTCTTTAGATCAGTTCAAGAACGGAGAGCTTCAGAGGACGTCCATGGCCTAGCAGCTCCAAACCTTACATCACCTAGGCCACTGCAGTGGTCACCAATGGACTCAAGACAAGTAGAGATGTGTTCTCTGCAGTGACGAATTACACTTCTCCATCTGGCCATCTGATAAACAAGTGTTGGTTTGACGGTTGCCAAGCGAACGTACATATCTGACTACATTATACCAAGTGTAAAGTTTGGACTTAGACTACTGGATTTAGGCTTAGTTCCTCCCATCTTAATCCCTTCCATGTATTCAAGCTGAATGTAATTTATCTAACCTGACAAATTAATTTTGTAGGAGTATTAGGGGTGGCTGTAGCTTAGGTGGCAGAGCAGGTCAGCCACTAATCAGAAGGTCGGTGGTTCGATCCCAGGCTGCCTCCTGGCTGCATGCCAAATATCTTTGGGCAAGATACTAACCCCGTGTTTGCCTACTGGTGGTGGTCAGAGGGCCCGGTGGCGCCAGTGTCCGGCAGCCTCGCCTCTGTCAGTGCGCCCCAGGGCACCTGTGGCTACAATGTAGCTTGCCATCGCCAGTGTGTGAATGTGTGTGTGAATGGGTGAATGACTGAATGTAGTGTGAAGCGCTTTGGGGTCCTTAGGGACTAGAAAAGCGCTATACAAATGCAGGCCATTTATTTATTTTAGTTCTGAGAACGGTGCCAAAATATTAACACCATGTCTTCTGCTGGTGTGGGTGGTTGGTCCACTCTACTCCATCAAGTCCAAAACCTGTGGAACCAGGAGATCGAGTGCACCGTCCATCTGGTGACAACCTTCATGGAGATGCTGATTTCCTTTAGTACCTGTTTACCAAAACTACTATTAATGACTCACTGGCCATGTTAATAGTGAGCTTGATTAACCAGCCTGAACCTCATGGATAATCTATAGAGTTTGGTGGGTATTTTTAGTGCCATAAATTAGATAGAAGCCCAAAATACAGAGAAGTTCGATGCAGATGGACTAAAACTGCTCCACAAAGAGGGAGAAAAGACAATTTTGCGACTAATATAAAAACAAAAGGCTTTTGGATCCACTAGGAACCCACTAAGGTAACGTAAGAATCCAGTGAACACATCAAACACTTTCCTGAATCTTTCAGTGCTACTGTTTTGACTTCTAAGCATGTGTTGCCCGTGGAATTGAGAAGCAACAGTCCACCTCTAAATGGCAGATATATTTCAGGACATGAAGCGTCTGTGCTTTCTCAGAGCTCGATCATCTTTTTTTCTTAGGCAGGTGATAAACATAACTGTGTAAAGAAAACACGTCAGACACCTGTAATCCACTCCTAAATGTATAATATGCAGAATATGCCCACTCACTTTGCCTCACTGCTATTCTGAAACTAAATTCAATGATACCTGTGTGTGTGTGTCTGCTGTTTTCATCAGCCATCTTCATCATTTCTCTCTCAACGCAATAAAACTGGAATGTAATCAAACACATTCACCACAATCTCTTTGAAATTCCAAGCAGAACACTTTCTTTCTTTTTTTTTAATCCCTTCACCGTCACAAAGCACTTCTTGAGCTGTCGTCCTGTCACGGCCCGTTAAAGCGGCCTCACAGGGATGCTGCAGATGCCTCCTTTAATTCTGACTTGTCATCAGTTATCAGATCAGATCTCCGCTCTGATGAAGATTCAGGGCTCACTCCACATCTTGGTTAAAGGGTTTCCTTTTATTTGCATCAAAATTCAAAAGCAAAAACATGGAGCTAAGCCCAATCAGGCCCAGCAGGGCTAATTGCCTCTAAGAGAAAAGCAGTGGCAGTCTTGTTATTACTAATTTTTAGTTATGTAAAGTAGTCGGCCCTATCAATGATTTAAATTGACGCAAGACTAATGAGAATATGAGTACGAATAATGACGGGAGATTTCAAGCACTGCTGAGCAACATGTCAGAATTATCAGCCCGCAGTCACGGAGTGTAACTACATAATGCAAGAGTTGTATTTTGCTACAGTCTGGGGGGCTTTCTTTGGTGTTTCCTCCACTTCTTCACTCCTCTCATAGTTGTAGTTACTGCTTCCTTCTTCAGGCACATTTGACATATTTAAAAAAAATGTTTGTAAAGTCATTTAAAGTAAATCTTTTCTTTTTCTTTTCAACTTTTTTCACTTTAGCACATAAAATATTTCTTGCATTTTCTAATAGTACAAAAACACTTTGAAGTATTGTTTACTTTTAATGATCTCTTTTAATTGTTATAGTTAGTGTTGTAGCTGATTTTCAGCATGATTTGGTGCACCAGCCTATTGTAGGGACAACACATATAATCTAACATGCATGTGTTTGGGTCTTGTCAGGTGGTTGGAGTACCCAGAGTGCAGCGAGAACATACAGAATACACAAAGAAAGGCCAACACTAACCAGGGAGCTTAGTGCTGCAAGGCCACAGTGCTGCGAGGCAACAGTGCTGCTTGTATGTGCAGCCTGAAAGAACACATTGCATCGCTTTTTGTTTTTTACCTCCAAATTTTGCACATCTACTCTAACGGGGAAAAAATAAATCTCTTTCAGAATCTCATTCAACTTGTGAACATCTTAAATTTCTTTAATATGCAACACTTGAATGTCGTCGTAACATTGTAACAGACGCTAAAACATCTCCACCCATCTTTGAGCTCTTTAAGATCAGTGATTCATCACCGGCTCACCCTAATGGGCCCAGACACTGATTACAAGTCCCGCCTTAAAGAGAAAGCAACAACCCGTCCGACTCAATTTCCTCGCTCACGCTGTCAACTGCAAAAGGGCTCGTGCTCTTATTAGAGATGGACCGATCCGATATTACGTATCGGTATCGGTCCGATACTGACCTAAATTACTGGATCGGATATCGGAGAAAAATAAAAAATGTAATCCGATCCATTAAATATCACGAAAGCACCTCACAAAACTTGCAACACCCTCACCTTTAACTCACCTCAGAACGTTAGCACGTTGGAGCAGTATGCATCACGTGATAGAGCGGCTGTGGCATGCGGGACCTGTCGGTGGTCTGGATAGCATGTGGAGCTTCGCTAGCAACCCGGCATTTCATCTCCGATAAAGTTATCCCGAGAGAAGTAAAGCAAGTGTGTAAGTCCATCTCTGAATGTTTGTAAAGCATTCCTGCGTTAAGCTTAACAAACGACTGCCTCTTCTTGCTGCTACTTCAATCATGAAACTGCTTAACGATCAGCTGATCGGCTTTTCTGTCGCGAGTCCGTGACTCTAGTTTGCTTTTGGCCCACTTTGCACCAGAAAGAGGAAACCAGCGGCTGAACAACAGCAGCACGTTTAAGCTTGATCAGCTATTGTTAGAATGTATTTAATATTACTTTCTACTCCAGGATCTTTTTCTACGTAGCTGACGCTGGTAACTGGGCAGGGGCGGATCTAGCAAAGTTTAGCCAGGGGGGCCGATAGGGCATGAACAGGGAAAAGGGGGCACAAAGACATACTTTTCTTTCTTATTCTCATTTAAAATGTCTAGCTTTTAATAAATAATTATCTGACACCCAAAGTTTTAATTTGATGTAAAATGAATAGAAGTCAATTACTGTATATAGTAACTATTAAGTCTAATATATATACCCTAGTAAGCTATAGTACTTTTTCCTTTGGGAAGGTACCATCTGTGCAGTCTGCAATTTTGTTGAAGAAAGATGTTGAATCTATTTAATATTTCTTGAAAAATAATTGATTTCTGTGCATTTTTTTTTTCACACTGCATCAAATTAAGGTTGATTACGTCGATTAAGCATCATGAGGTGGAGCGTGAGGGGTGGTTCCCTATTTTTTATTTATTTATTTTTATTGTTGCTGGGAGTTGGAACTCTATTAGTTAGGTTGCTTAATATTTATGCTAAGTACTCTTTAAAATACCAGAATAGGGAGGATGGTGTAGGTTTAAGTTTATTAGATTGATCAGTATTGCTGAACTATGAAATATTTTTTTTTGCATACAGGTATAACAGAATAGCTTTAGTGTAGTTGTTGTTTTAAACTTGAGTATGAACTTATACAAAATGCAGCAAGATATTTAAAAAACAGTTTTGTTGATTAAAAAACACTATATCGGATTCATATCGGTATCGGCAGATATCCAAATTTATGATATCGGTATCGGTATCGGACATAAAAAAGTGGTATTGTGCCATCTCTAGCTCTTATCCAGTGAATATTTTATTTAAATATCTGATGACATATTCTACATCTCAGAAATAAAACCTGCACTCTACAACTGCTTGAATCACTAGAAAAGTGTAAGCGATGATTAAGAAATGTGGTTAAAAATGGTGTTTAGAAGTGACATAAATTTGATTTACAATCAATGAATACATCAAAGAGAGGATGTAGAGTGAGGAGCAAAGCATGATTTTTTTTAAAAAGGGTATCAGTGCAGTTATATGAAAGGTCATAGCAGTAGGGTATATTTGATTTTAATACAACAGGGCTGGACAAAGGACTGACAGGAGGGCAGGGAGAAGAGAATGGTCGGCTAATTCATGTGACAGCTATACTTGACTTGGAAATATGGGTTATAAACACTTCAGCTTGGCTCCTCCTCTCATCACCATCCTACAGTGTCCTCAATACCTCGATAAAGAGTTGACTGTACTTAACAGAGACATTGAGGGCACTTTTTTAGTTTCGGAGCTAAAATGAATCATATTTCATTTTAAATGTCGAGACAGACCGAGGCATGAAACAGCTGTCAGACTGAGCTGACATTTCAAGTGTGACACTTTCTCCCAGTGGGAAATGGACTATAAAGCTAACTATAGTCTGACTTAAATACTGTTACCTTAGATGGAAGACAGGATGACAGACAGATGAGCACATGTGAGTGCTTAGAATTAGGACGATAGAGGGATCTGTGCTAGACTTGGATTCTTTAGGTTGGTAATTTTCATTACATTTTTTAGTTTTTTAGTAAAATTTGATGGAACAAGTATTTTTAGGTTATATTTAAGTTTGTTTTTTTCAGCTCTAACAATGATTTAGATCATTTCATTATAAATCATAATCTTATAAACAAAGTGCATAAACAATAATAGCTAATATATGTAAATAGTTTCATTACAGAAGAAGAACATTATAAAAAGTAAAAAGAAGAACGTTCGATAACGTGGCATCAGTGTGAAAAATAACCGTGAAACAGATTGAAGAGTTAATTGGTTAAATCTTCCAATCCAACTTTATTTATAGCACTTTAAAACAACAAAGTAGACCAGAGTGCTTTTCAATAATAAAACAGATAAAAGTTTAAAACCATACACGAAGCAGACAAAGAAATAAATATAAATTTAAATTAATACATAAATGAAAATGATAAAAATAAATCAGTATATATATTAAATATTAAAACATGAGTAAGATAGACAATAAAATATGCAATAAATAACATTAACAAAATAAAAAAGATTAAGAGCAACAGCTGACTACAAACTGACTACAAACAGACTCTGGTGCTACTCCTAAAAAGCCTTTGAAAAAAAGTGCGTTTTTAAAAGTGATTTAAACATTTCAAGTGTTGGGTCAGCCTAATACGCAGGGGCAGTTTATTCCATAATTTGGGGGCCACAACAGCAAAAGCTCGATCCCTCCGGTGTTTCAGTCTCAACATGGGGACAGCAAGGAGCGACTGGTCAGTTGAGACCTTCGTGGAGTGTATCGGTGCAGAAGGTCTGACAGGTAAGAAGGAGCCATTTAAAACTTTAAAAGCAAATAATAAAATTTTGAAATGAATTCTAAATTCAGGAAACCAGTGTAAAGAGGCAAGAGCAGGGCTAACGTGCTCACGTTTGCGTGTCCCTATCAGCAGGCGAGCAGCAGCATTCTGGACCATTTGCAAGCGTCTTAAAGTTGTGAAACAGAAATTTGCAGTGAACAGAAATTATTATGTAATTGTTGCTTGACACAAACATAAGAAACACATTTGAAATAATAAATGTAAAAGTTCATCATCGTGTCCAGGACACACCTGCAGCATTGCATCCAGGATCCACACTCCAGTCTCACTTCCTCCCTTCTTGCTCAGGTCTGAAACTTATTTAAATGCTGTGCTTTGAATTTTCCTCTTTATTTACTCAGATTACTTCTCCACACTCTGGAGTTCAATCAGGCACGTGCATAGGGGGGCTAGAGGGGCTTGAGCACCCGCCCCTTTCCTGATGGGTGCCCAAAGTGCCCTTTTGTTGAGGCAACTTTTTAGAAAAAAAAAATTATTATTATTTTTTAATGTGTGTGTGCGTGCGGAGTCCTGTCTGTGCCCCTCAACAATAATATTTAACTATTAATCACAGTTTTGCTAAATAAAAGGATTTGGCTTGCATCAGTCACATGATCACATTTAACCAATGATCGCCCTTGACGGCAGAACGCGCTGGTTACGAGCCGGGAACGAGCTCACAAAGAGCACACGCATTTTTTGCGTTCTGGAGCTGTAGGAGAAACACAAGTTAACTCAGAGACACAGACTTACTATATTTCTTCCATACAGACTGATGCGACAAAACCAGTAAGTAGGTGTATACCTGGTAAGGACATGAGGAGGAAACAGTAGGAGCTGTGTGAGGCTACTAAAGGCAGGGCTATAACATTTTTCTGTCATCATTTTATTATAGATTAAGTGCAAGAGTTGTTAGGTGTGGATAATTAGATTATAGTTTATTGCAATAGCAAGTTGTGCCTTGTTCTCAGATAGACAGCAAGTGGAGAGTCCATCCATTCATCCATTCGCTACCGCTTATACTTTTCAGGGTCGCGGGGGGTGCTGGAGCCAATCCCAGCTGTCATAGGGCGAGAGGCGGGGTACACCCTGGACAGTTCGCCAGTCTGTCGCAGGGCCAACACACAGGGACAGACAACCATGCAAGTGGAGAGTGATATATGAAATGATGGGATGGAAGGAAGAAGAGAAGCAAAGAGTGATTCACAGGCAGAGCCTAATTTATTTCTCACAGTGTTTTGTTGCCTTATGGTTCCAAGTACTGTCACCAATCTTTGCATTTTGTTATTATCTCATGACACTTGTTTAATCAGCTACCATCTATCCTATGGACTTTTTAATGTCTACAGTCTCAGATCAACACAGCCCTGCCCTCCAGCACTATCCACAGCAACCCCTCAACAGCAACATTGTACCCATCAGGTAAAACATCGGCTACGTTTGCTTTGCCTTGTTGCCTATTAGATTCTTGATGAATGTGTGTTGTTGTTATTCAGCCTGGTTCAATGTGCCCCTTTTTTAACTTTGAGCACCCGCCCCTTTAAACCTCTCTGCACGGCCCTGAGTTCAATTCAGCTACGGCTCTCCTGCTGCTAAGAGCAGCCAGCAACTTGCCTCCACATGCTTAAAATCTCACAGCCCCACAGTAATTATGCATCTTTTGCTACAGTAACTTATATATTTATGTATTTATATATTTATTTATTTATTCATTTTTATTAATTTATTTAATTTTTATTTAATTTTTACTGCATATCTTTTTAATTTCTATGTAAACAAAATTATGCCCTTGGCGGTTCAAGTGGTACAAGAGGTCTTTTTTTTTTTTTTACTTTGAATCACACAAAACTCAAAATTCTATATTTAATGAAAAAGCCAAATTTAAGGAAAGTCATGAAACATAATGTGATGGGTTTTGATTTAACAGAGTTACAGGGTTTGGGCCCCCTTGGAGGCTCTAGTTTATGGCAGTTCCACATCTTTCACATAGCAGCAAGCAGGGACTGCAGTGGTGGGATTATAAGGATTGTTGTAATTGAATTTAATTGAATTCAATTGAATTTAATTGAATTTAATTGAATTCAATTGAATTTAATTGAATTGAATTTAATTTAATTTAATTTAATTTAATTTAATTTAATTACTCACGGTCTCCGAAAAGATGACTAGAACATGTTCTTCAGGTGGCCAACTTAAACCAAGGTTTAATTAGCTTCTTTGAGAAAGTATATGACTAGGATAAACATTTAAATAATCTTTAAATGATGATATAATTTATTAATTTGAAAATCCCAACACCCAAATACCTGGCCTGCTTGTTTGAGACAGAAGCTGAACTTTTTGGAAGGTCTGTGTCCCGTTACATCTGGACGAAAGCCAACACAGCATTTTAGAAAAACAGCATTGGTAGTGGCAGAGGCAGTGTGATGGGTGATTTTCTGCTTCAGGAGCTTCATGGCTTAAATAATGGAACCGTGATTTTTGCTCTCTGCTAGGGAATCCTGAAGGAGAATGTCCAGCCTGAAGCTCAATCACAAGGACCTTCTACAGCACTGTCAGCTCTCTTAGAATAACTGCCTGTCTCCTCTTTGCTATTGAGATGGTGCTGAAGGAGCTGGACTATAAGTGCAACCTCTGTAAGGTTCAGATATCACCTCATGCTACCAGCTGTGACTGACTCCAGCCAAACACAAAACTAGTGAAAAAAACAGTCAGCACAGATGAAGAGGAAAAAGGCCTCAGTGGCCTCCACCTATAAAACTGTTTCTGTTTTGGTGGATTGCACTTATATATTGGCCACTAACATGCAGGCTATTAAAAACTTTGGGAGTGGAAATTATATTACTTCATATTAGTTGACAAAAGCCTAAAAACAATGTAAGTACGGTAAGAATAGTTTCAAATTATTTTCATGTTGCATTAATGTGTGCGTCTGTACATTACCAGTCAGCTAGTAAGCCTTTCCTGGGATCCATTGGTGGTGGCTCCATCCTTTGGTGCTCTCTCTTCACTGCATTAAATGACTGCATGAGTGAAGCAACTGGAAATTACTCTCGTGATTCTTTCTCCCCTATTTTCCGGAGTGCAACACTTACAGGCTTAAATTTAAGAGCTTCAGACTAACTCCTAATAAAAAACCCAAATTTCAGATTCACCTGACTGAACTGGCCACTGACATCATGTTGTGTCTCTGGGTCTACACAGATATAAAAGCTGAAATCTTCAAATAAGTTCAATCTGTAAACACGTCACATATTGACATCAGATAATCTTCTCAGACGATCGACCCCAGCCAAACCTCAGATCACCATTTTCCTTCCAAATGTCAGGATATAAAATGGCCTGATAATCGTATGGTGTGTCCCCAGCCTGAGAATAGATGAGCTGGCCTGTGGGTCAGTAAGACTGTTCTGTTACAGAAAGGTTTAAAGAAGTCCTCCTGCTGTGAGGACGCCTCTGCTAAAATGTGAGGATTTGAGATGTAAAGAAAGAGAAAATGTCAGTAAATCAACTCAAAAACAAACTTTGTGGAAAAGTCAACAACCTATATTACCCTATTTCCTGTTCATTTCATGGAATTGCAAAGCATTTCTGCACCAAAGCATTTCTGCACCAAAGCATTTTTGCACCAAAGCATTTTTGCAATGCATAGATTGAGAAATAATGATGAGACCAGGTTTGGCCTTTCACAGGAACAATTTGTCAAGAGATTCAAGTCAGCAGTACAAAAAATGTTTTTATGGTATACACTTAATATCACAGAGAAGAGATGAATATATATGATACATAAGATATCCCCACTTCTGATTTGAAGTTTTACTAATCTCACACAGTGCTTTATATTCCCTTTTATCCAATGTAAATTCACAAGATAAGGAAGCACAGCAAGTCTCTGCATTAACCCGCCACAGGAAAGAAACACGCCAGCGCACTTCTAGTGCCTGGATAAATGGGGAGGGTTGCATCAGGGCCCCCCCCCTGAAGATTTTCCACTGGATGCCCCCTGCATCCAGTGGAAAATCTTCAACAAATCAAACATGTGGCAAGGCAAAGAGTAAGTGATGGAAATTCAAAAAGGAAATAGGAGGAAATATAGGAAATGATAGGGAAGGGCTACTCTCCCAGATGAGTGGGTGCTGTCCTCTGGACAAGGAGACGTGGTGGTAGAATGAGAAAGTGCGCAAAAGCATTCAAAAGAAGAGCTTTGCACAGAACAACTGGGATAGTAGGGGACTTAGTAGATGGGAGTACTGGGAACCTCGGTGTATGGAAAAGAGAAAGAGGTGGCAAAGGTAAAGGAAAAGGCTTGTAGTTGTGACCAGACAGTTTAACACAATCTTGGAGAGCGAGAGGAAGTCTAAAAAATACTGTGTTATTACACTGGGATAAAGTCCATGAGTCACACCAGCTGTGAGAAAGAGGTTTTGAAACTATGTTACAGCCAAAGCATTCAAAAAGTATTCACAGCATCCACTTGTTTCATATTTTGTCATGAATGTTAAATTTTCAACACAAAATTCTGCACACAATAGCTCATAATGACAACGTGAACAAAGTTTGCTTGAAATTCTTGAACCGTTAATAAACTTAAAAAACAAAAACATAACATGTACATAAGTATTCACAGTGGTACCTGGTTTCCTCCAGACATGACACTTCAGGCCAAAGAATTCAATCTTTGATTCATCAGAGTGGAAAACTGGGCTGTCATGTGCCTTTTACTGAGGAGTGGCTTCTGTCTGACCAGTCTGCCATACAGGCCTGATGGGATGCTGCAAAAATGGTCGTCCTTTTGGAAGCTTCTCCTCTCTACACCTGTCAGAGTGACGATCGGGTTCTTGGTCAACCTCACCTGCTCAGATCGACCGTGCAGTCAGCTCCAGGAAGAGCCTTATTAAACATCTCAACTTTTGTTAATTCAAGTAATTTTCCACGCTCCATTGTGCCTGCGTTCATGGCCTTTATTCACAGTCCACACAGTCACAATATATGTCACACACTGTGACATATACTGTAGCTGAAAATGTGTAAATCTGTAGTACTCTAATGTAATTAAGTTCATATTGTTTAAAGGAGGAAAAAGTCCCGAGTACCTTACTTGTTAGCATTGTAGTGTGTTAGTCTGATCAGCAGATCTCGCCTTTACTTCTCTCTACACTTCGTTTGACGTTTGTAAATTAAGTCTCTTTATGTTTTGTTACACAGTGCGATCAATGTTATGTTGTATTCTTCCTAACATTAGCTAATGTTATAGGCTACAAAATAATTGTAATAATTTGAATAGAGAATCGGTGTGTGTATTTCTCTGTAATGTTTGGTTTGTCTTTAAAAATGTTCAGAGATGTAGGGAACAGAAAGCATGTGGCAGGGTCTGTAGTTTAAAATCACAACATTACTGCGTGTTATGTGTACAAAAACTGTGACGGTCGGGATCTTCATCAGAAAAGAAGATTGTTGAAGAGTCCCAGTTGAAGACAGTTAATCATCAGATGCTGGGTTAGCACCCAAAGACTGGGCTTGTGAGTCCCTGCATGATATTTGAGAGCAAATGTAAATTGGTGTTAATCAGAAAAACAGTCGTATTTAGTTTGAAGCTGCAGGCTGTTTAATGCTGCCCAAACACGTGATGCCCCTGCAGTGGAAGTTAAGAGAAAATGCTATAGACTAGGAGATTAGAAGCTCCCTCAAATGGCTCCTTTTTATTGCTTATTTAAACTGTCACTTTGTCTCCTCTACCCTCAACAATAGAAACAAAAAACCCACAAAATTACCTTTGAATTGTGCGTCTGCAGGCTGTAGTAGACATCTTAGGTCAAAAATTGCATCTCCTTTCAGTTGTAAAATCATTACATACTGCTTAAATCGTAACAGAAAATCCCATACAGTCATATCTTTCATGTGGCCTCATCTTCTTTTGTGAATTGCTTGGATTCAAAAATCAATAAAAGAGAAGAAAAGGACTTTTCCCTTCCAATGTGAATATTGCACTTGTACACAGTGGCTTGCTCTCTGTATTTTCTGCCATTCAGCATCACTTTGCTGTACCCTCAAGGGCAACACAACTAATAGTCACGATCATTTACTGCTTTTATTTCAATTACATTGTTTTTTATGGCTGAAGCTGTAGTTTGTCTAGACTTACACACTAAGCACACTGATACATGGCAAATGATTCTGTACTGCTTGTTCTTCTCGTCCAAAAATGAACTTTTCCCCCTTTCTTTCTCCAGCTCTGTTGGAGAACACACGTTTCATTACTTTCAGTTGCAAAAGGAATTTTTGAATTTCTGCTTCTTCTTTTTTTCTTGAGTAATGTCCGTGTCTAATAAGCTTTCCATTTACTGGTGCACAGGTTCCCCACTTCACTTCCCAGAGGCTATCTGTCAGTCAAAAAAATCCAGGAATATTTAAAATGACATAAAATGAGTATCCGTCAGAAACTGTTGAATTTGGGTTTTTTCCCCTCTCAGTTTCAGCGTGTTGAAATCATACAGGAGCAATGGCCTTAACCTTCACCAGGTGACCATTGGACTGTAGGTTTGTAGCTTAGAGCAGTTAGAGTAATGACGATGCTGCCAGCGTGAATGCATGTATTCAATAAGAGAGGAGGGTTACTTTGCTCATGTTGTTGTTTCCAGGTCTTGCATAACTTTAATATTTTTAACTTTTGTCTGCCAGAATGCACGTCGGCAGTAATGACACCCGGTTACGCCAATCGGAGGTCACTAAAATCAATATTGAATCGGTGTGTAACTTTGCCAAAACAATGTCGGACTCTGTAGTTTTCTCTGGTCCCCTCCCCAATCAGACCAGGAGTGACATGTTTAGCCGCATGTTCTCCTTAAATTGCTGGCTGTCTGAGTGGTGTCCCAGAAACGATGTGGGCTTCATAGATAATTGGCAAACCTTCTGGAGGAAACCTGGTCTTGTTTGGAGAGATGGCATCCATCCCACTTTGGATGGAGCAGCTCTCATTTCTAGAAATATGGACAAATTTATTAAACCCCCCAAAATATGACTATCTAGAGTTGGGACCAGGAAGCAGAGTTGCAGTCTTACACGCCGCTCTGCAGCTTCTCTCCTCCTGCTACCCCCCAAAAACCCATCTCCATAGAGACTGTGTCAGCTCCCAAACAGACAAAAAACAAACAAAAAACCAGCAACAAACAACTTAAACATAAACAATTACAAAGAAAGAACAATACAATTTCCACATCTGAACCAAAGAGTAAAACAGTGAAATGTGGATTATTAAATATTAGGTCTCTCTCCTCCAAGTCTCTGTTAGTACATGACTTAATAATTGATCAACAAATCGATTTACTCTGCCTTACAGAAACCTGGTTGCAGCAGGATGATTATGTTAGTTTAAATGAATCAACACCCCCGAGTCATTCAGAAATCTCGAAGCACAGGCCGAGGGGGCGGTGTGGCAGCAATTTTTCACACCAGCCTATTAGTTAATGAAAGACCAAGACAGACTTTTAATTTATTTGAAAGCCTGATGCTTAACATTGTCCACCCCAGCTGTGAAACTCAGAAACCAGTCTTACTTGTTATCATCTATCGTCCACCTGGGCCTTACACAGAGTTTCTGTCTGATTTCTCAGACTTTTTATCTGATTTAGTTCTGAGCTCAGATAAAATAATTATTGTGGGTGATTTTAACATCCATGTAGATGCTAAAAATGACAGCCTCAACATGGCATTTAATCTGTTATTAGACTCAATTGGCTTCTCTCAAAATGTACAAGAACCCACCCACCACTTTAATCACACTTTAGATCTTGTTTTAACATATGGCATAGAAACTGAACATCTAACAGTGTTTCCTGAAAACCCTCTCCTGTCTGATCATTTCCTGATAACATTTACATTTACAATAATTGATTACACAGCAGTGGAGAGTAGACTTTATCACAGTAGATGTCTTTCTGAAAGCGCTGTAACTAAGTTTAAGAATATAATCCACCCACCGTTATCATCTTCAATGCCCTGTACCAACATAGAGCAGAGCAGCTATCTGAACGCTACCCCAACAGAGGTCGATTATGTTGTTAACAATTTTACCTCCTCACTACGTACGACTCTGGATACTGTAACTCCTGTGAAAACTAAGGTCTCTAATCAGAAGTACCTGACTCCGTGGTATAATTCTCAAACACGTACCCTAAAGCAGATGACTCGTAATCTGGAGAGGAAATGGCGTGTCACAAATTTAGTGGATCATCGTTTAGCCTGGAGAAATAGTTTGTTGCTTTATAAGAAAGCCCTCCGCAAAGCCAGAACATCTTACTATTCGTCACTGATTGAAGGAAATAAGAACAACCCCAGGTTTCTCTTCAGCACTGTAGCCAGGCTGACAAACAGTCAGAGCTCTATTGAGCCAACCATCCCTTTAACGTTAACTAGTAATGACTTCATGAACTTCTTTACAAATAAAATTTTAATCATTAGAGAAAAAATTACCAATAATCCTCCCACAGATGTAATATTATCTACAGCTACTCTTAGTACCATTGATGTTAAGTTAGACTCTTTTTCTCCAATTGATCTTTCTGAGTTAACTTCAATAATTACTTCCTCCAAACCATCAACGTGTCTTTTAGACCCATTTCCTACAAAACTGCTCAAAGAAGTCCTGCCATTAATTAATTCTTCGATCTTAGATATGATCAACCTATCTCTAATAATCGGCTATGTACCACAGGCCATCAAGCTAGCTGTAGTTAAACCTTTAATCAAAAAGCATCTCTAGACACAGCTGTCTTAGCTAATTATAGGTTAATCTCCAACCTTCCTTTCATATCAAAAATCCTTGAAAGAGTAGTTGTCAAACAGCTAACTGATCATCTGCAGAGGAATGACTTATTTGAAGAGTTTCAGTCAGGTTTCAGAGCTCATCACAGCACAGAAACAGCTTTAGTGAAGGTTACAAATGATCTTCTTATGGCCTCTGACAGTGGACTTATCTCTGTGCTTGTCCTGCTAGACCTTAGTGCAGCATTTGATACTGTCGACCATAATATCCTATTAGAGCGATTAGAACATGCTGTAGGTATTACAGGTACTGCACTGCAGTGGTTTGTATCATATCTATCTAATAGACTCCAATTTGTGCATGTAAATGGAGAGTCCTCTTCACACACTGAGGTTAATTATGGAGTTCCACAGGGTTCAGTGCTAGGACCAATTCTGTTTACATTATACATGCTTCCCTTAGGCAGCATCATTAGAAGACATAGCATACATTTTCACTGCTATGCTGATGACACCCAGCTCTATCTGTCCATGAAGCCAGATAACACACACCAATTAGTTAAACTGCAGGAATGTCTTAAAGACGTAAAGACCTGGATGGCCGCTAACTTTCTGCTTCTTAATTCAGATCAAACTGAGGTTATTGTACTCGGCCCTGAAAATCTTAAAAATATGATATCTAACCAGATTCTTACCCTGGATGGCATTACCTTGGCCTCCAGTAACGCTGTGAGGAACCTTGGAGTCATTTTTGACCAGGACATGTCCTTCAACACACATATTAAACAAATATGTAAGACTGCGTTCTTCCATTTGCGCAACATCTCTAAAATTAGAAATATCCTGTCTCAGAGTGACGCTGAAAAACTAGTTCATGCATTTATTACTTCCAGGCTGGACTACTGTAATTCATTATTATCAGGATGTCCAAAAAACTCACTGAAAAGCCTTCAGCTAATCCAAAATGCTGCAGCAAGAGTCCTGACAGGGACTAGAAAGAGAGAGCATATTTCTCCTGTTTTGGCTTCCCTTCATTGGCTTCCTGTTAAATCCAGAATTGAATTCAAAATCCTGCTCCTCACATACAAGGTCTTAAATAATCAGGCCCCATCTTATCTTAATGACCTTGTAGCACCACATCACCCTATTAGAGCACTTCGCTCTTGCATTGCAGGCTTACTTGTTGTTCCTAGAGTATTTAAAAGTAGAATGGGAGGGAGAGCCTTCAGTTTTCAGGCCCCTCTTCTGTGGAACCAGCTTCCAGTTTGGATTCAGGAGACAGACACTATCTCTACTTTCAAGATTAGGCTTAAAACTTTCCTTTTTGCTAAAGCAGATAGGGCTGGACCAGGTGACCCTGAATCCTCCCTTAGTTATGCTGCAATAGACGTAGGCTGCCGGGGGATTCCCATGATGCACTGAGTTTTTCCTTTCCAGTCACCTTTCTCACTCACTATGTGTTAATAGACCTCTCTGCATTGAATCATATCTGTTATTAATCTCTGTCTCTCTTCCACAGCATGTCTTTATCCTGTCTTCCTTCTCTCACCCCAACCGGTCGCAGCAGATGGCCGCCCCTCCCTGAGCCTGGTTCTGCCGGAGGTTTCTTCCTGTTAAAAGGGAGTTTTTCCTTCCCACTGTCGCCAAAGTGCTTGCTCATAGGGGGTCATATGATTATTGGGTTTTTCTCTGTATCATGAAGCACCTTGAGGCAACTTTTGTTGTGATTTGGCGCTATATAAATAAAATTGAATTGAATTGAATAGAATCTTGCCAGGTGCCACTAAACGCTACAAAGAAATAATTTATGCAGATACAGTATTTATGCATTTGGGGCATCAGCAACATAAACATTTATGCCATACTGAATTTATTATAAACACAGAGCGTCACCATTCACGCCTCAGTCCCTGTGGAAGTTAAAGGGCAATGTGTGAAACTGTATAGGCTAAAGCATCATCATAAACTGGCGGCGTGTCAATAATAGTGCCAAATGCTGCAGTGACTGCAGAGATATTGACTGCAGTGACTGCAGAGATATTTCATGGAGCAATGGTCCAATTAAACTTAAACAGAAGATTAGCAGTGTGACCTGTACTGGACGCTATGATGTCATTTAAAGTAGCTTAAACGCTCATTAACAGTGCATGTCGGAGTAGCCGGTGCATGTTGTTTTTTCACCAGACACATGAAATTTGGGTTCAACAGACGGATCCATAAATGTGCAGCTTTATTAGGCAGAATACTTGTTAGTGGTCCGTAACACCAAACCAGTAAGAAGTACGTAAGGAGCTTAATTAGACTTAGCATTGCAGAAAAGGCTGAACCAGTTTCAGCAACTTTTTGTAGGAAGATATGATTTTGTTTTTGTCTGATGCTGTGTGTACCAGAAGCACATGTTTTGTTTTTCCAGCCTTTCCACTATTCACACATTTCTTTTGCTTGTATTTTTTTATAGCTTCATAGAAATAAAAACTAATGGAAAGCTTTGAAACTACATTTAGACATTTCCCCCAAAATAAAAAAAAGGAAATGTAACAATTTAAATATGTTTGTTTGTTTGTTGTTGTTGTTTTTTGTAATTATACTCTGACCACCAAATCCAGCAGCACCATCAAACTTACTGGCCATGCTCATTGGCTCACAGCGTCAGTATGCAAAGGCTGCTTTCTTTCCTTCCCACCTTTACTCTGCCTGATATCATTACTGCTGTGTCCCCAGGAAAGATAATGATATGTACATCTATTCAACCTGGCTGACATGCCTCACAGGGAGCTCCCCCTCTCTGCTTCCTCAAACTCTCTCCTCTTTCTTTGTATCCCTCTCCTCCTCTCAGCAGACATGGAGCATTTGTTATTTGTCCCCTAACCTACTATGTTTCCTCTCACAATGATTTATAAATAGCGTGCTCCTTAGCATATCAAAAGACACTGAAGCAAAGAGGGAAGAGTGGCAGGAACGCAGGGAGGGAAGAGACAAAAAGATTTTAAAACAATTTATGAAGTCGAGTGTTGAACACTGTCACTCAGCCTGCTTGTGTAGGTAACATGGAAAGCTGCGCTTCGCTTTGAATCTTAATTCACAGCTTAAGTCTGTAATAGGTGCGTTTCAGTGCTGATTGATGGGCTGTTTTCTTTACAGCTGACATGTTGTGTACATTTGAGCATGCCTTGAAGTGGGCAGGAGACAGTGGTGTGGTGGCCAGCACTGTTACCTCACAGCATGGAGGTTTGAGGTGTTTCTGTGTGGACGTCGTGGGTTCTGCCGATGCAGTCCAAAGACATGCAGTTCAGGGTGTACCCTGCCTCGAGCGCTGTGACAGCTGGGATAGGCTTCAGCCTCCCCTGACCCTAAAATTGGATAAGCACAAGTGGATGGATGGAAGTGGCCACGCTTTATAACATTTATATAATAGAGACAGTGAGCGTTTCATTTCTGCATACAAGAGTTACTAGAGTCATCCTCGACTCCAGATGAAGGCTTTGGGATGTGGTTGAAAGTGTTTTGGAAGTTTTTCACGGTGAGGAAGGAGCTGTCAAGACTTTCGGGGCTTTGGATCAAAGAACGTCTTGAAGATCTACAAATAATTGACACCACAAGAGAACTAAAATCAAAAGCGCTGCAGTCCACTGACAACATTTACAAAGTGGACCTTTAAATCCAATTTTTTGTTAACCTAGCAAGTAAGACAAAATCTGTTAACTCCTGAATCCGTCTTTGTTAATATGAAATTGGATGTGTTAATAGGTGTGTTTTAATGTAGGTTTTCTTACGGGTATATGATGCTGTTTAATATAATCATTTTGAACAGCCACCGAGGCTTCTGACACTATGACTCATCATGCCTAACGATGCCTCATGGCTGTAAGCATCTTGCTGGGTGGTGTGTTTAAACAAGCGAGTACATAATAATCTCATGTTCCCTGCAGTTTACATCATATTCCTACAGCGTCTGCCTGTTTACCAACATACATCGCATAGCAATGCAAAAATTCAGATTATTAACCATTGCATGTGTCAATAACAGTGAGGTGGTTATGAAGCATAGAAAGAAGAGTTTTGCCGTTGCAAGCTGGATTCAGGAGAGACTCCAACTGTGTTATTTCACTGTTAGATGTTTATTGCAATAGTTCGCAAAAAAGGAGAAAGTAGTAGAGTAGACTTTTATCATTTATGACAAAATCAAAACGCTCCTTTTAAACCAGTAACACTGTGACTCTGTAGCACTGGTTTTCTATCACTTGCTCGAGGTACTGATCTTAAACAGAGTGCAGAAACAATAATACAGGTTTAATCAGTAACCTGCGATCTTGTAACAGATGTTAGCATTTTTAAAATCCTCCACATGCAGATGGTACAAACCTGAACCCCCCTCCAGTCAGAAGGGCTATTTGCTGATTAGTCCAATAAAACTGTAGGTATGTATGAACCAGACTGTGACCCAGTATCAGTGCACATGTGAACAAAGCTTCTGTGTCTTCATGTGGAAACTGGGGCCTGGACTGATTGTTAGCTGAGCAGCAGGCCGAGCCTATCGGGACACGGAGGTGCATCTGAGCCCAATTAACCTCTGTCTGTTTCTTTGTGTCTCTGTGGATGCGGGAGATGAGCTTTGGACTGAATCACGACTGGCTCACATGCTGAGTGCAGAACCTTGAAATGATAGCCTAAAGAAAGTGTCATTTTTTTTTCCTTTTCAGTCATTTACGCTGGTTGGTTGTTACTGAGCACAGTTTCAGCAGCTCATTGCTCTGTGAAGCTCTCTGTGACACAAACAGTGGTGTACTTCATGTCACGATGCTTGTTGCTAAATGAAGGGCTATTAACACTAAAGATGTACATAGTCAGTTATTGTTGTTTGACACTCTGCTGCTGATAAAATCTTTCTAACTGCTTTTTAAATCAATCGTGATCTGAAAGTTCTCAAAATGCGTCTGAATGATTTTCATTTATAATGTATGAATCATGTAGTCTATAAACTTTATTCTGTGGCATAGAATTGCATATTGTTTTTCATCATTTCACTTCCTAGTTTGTTGTTTATAAGGACTAGAGTCCAAATATATTTCAAAGTAGATCTTTCAGCTCTGAAGGACAAAATAATCACCAGATATGATCGAGCTATATTCATTTTGCACAGAAGCCACATGCTTCAGAAGAAAGTCAACTTGAGTTGCAAATACACACGAGGTTTGTAGGATGTTCAACACAAATTGTCAACAATCCAATGGAAAAACAAATGTTAATATTGAATTAGAAATTCTAGTATTTGGTATTCGAGGTATTATAGCAACAACACTGTGCAGCACTGTCAACAGAGTCACTGACCAATGCAAGGACAACAGCACATGTATACAGAAATGAGAAAAGCAGCAACGTTCCCGTGGCTTAAATTATGAATGCTTTGACTTTGCCTTCTATCTGCTTTGACCAGGGCTACTTTAGCCAAAGACTAGACAGGCAGGAAGAGAAATGGAGGACAGTCGTGATGGAGCGACTCGTGGGCTTAAATCTGCTGTAACCCTTCTTACCCACCTCTCTGGCCTCGCTTCAAACCTCATAACAGATGTAACCAAACCTCTGAGCTATAAGAGGTATTTTGTAGCCCAAAAGAGCTGTGATGATATATATCACAGGGTGTCACTGGGTGGAGATCTGTGTTCATATGTGATGTACAAGACGTGATGTCCAGTGCAGGTCATGACCTCTATCTTTGGTACGTGGACTGTATGATGTCATATTTATTGGCTGATGGGAGTCTGCTGTACAAACACAAGGCTGTATCGCCTCATCCAGTCACATTTCCAGCTTACATCTTTTTTCTCCAGAACAGTTTTTCTTTTCTGTCACATAAACTTCAGCCTAAAATCACCCAGATAACTTTTTCATTTAATTATCAACATGTTATCCTACTGTTATTATGATGCTACTGAAATGTTTTTAGATGAAATGATAAAATAGGACATTACCTGCCATTCCAATTATAAATCTGCCTTCATAGCTAAACAGAAAAAAACAATCCTGTTTCTTAAACTCTGTAATGGATACAACAGGATCTATAAATAAGCTCACCAGCTGCAGGAGTTTTTATTTTGGGTTTTCATTTTTGGCAACTCGAAATAAAGCCTTCAGTTGGGCGAGCCGGGCATTCCCAGTGGCTGTATACAGTTTGTCCTCTATGATATTTATTATTATAATATTATATTTTATATATACAGTACAGATTGTGTTTTGGTTTTTTTTACTCATGCTTTAGGACTTTAGCTCAGTTTAGGAATAGGAATGTTTAGTAAAGGATGTTTTTTCTTTCCCTGTTTTTGCCACATGCTGAATCTTTTCAGAAACTTGCAGAGTACAAATGATTCATCTTAAAAGCTTTCAGAACTTTCTGTAAAAAAGAAAAAAGAGGTGGATGTTACCATCTTCATCCACCAGGTCACTGGCACCCTGTCTGGTTCCTCACCACCTTCACCACCAACCCCACACTCCCCACACATCAGCAAAGGTGCATTTTAACTTTGGGTAGCAGCATTGTGCCATGTTTAGCCTCGGATCAAACCGCGCTCAGTAATGGCCAATAATCAGAGGTGACTACTGAGGCATCAGTGTGAACATGCTCCTGTGATTAGTGCTGATTTTGAAGTGAGTATAAAGGCCCCTCCATTCTCATGACTCCCCATCCTGCTCTTTAACTTTCCAGCTTTTCAAATAGAGACTGATTTACATTTTCCGCAGCATGTGCTGAACGCTCTGGAAAGAAATCCAGCAGCACTAAGTGGTTGTGATATGTCAGGAAACAAATGCCTGACATGTCCATCATGCAGCTGGAAAAACTCATCAGATAAGTGTTCTGGTTAGTGATCTTAATCATTTTTAAATATTATTAATAATATGTTTTAAAAAACAACCTGCAGATTTTTAGCTTTTCCTCATGTGTAAACTCGTTTTCTGCCGTTTATATTGTTTTATCCCTTTGTTACTATTTCTCCTGACGTACACGTTTCCGTTGGGAAATCACGGCACTAAAGCCTGAAATGTCTGAAATTCCATAGTTATGCTATTTGCACTATTAAAATTAAATAAAATATATATGAAGAAACCCAAAAGAATAATAGCTGCAAAAAAATGAAAGCTTTTATTACTAATGTTTTTATTATTGTTTTGTTAAGATTTCCATATTTGAAGGAATGGTTGAGGCTCTTTTCATTTGTTAACAAGTAAAACATTTCATGTTTTTTTCTTTTAAACATACATCTGTAAAAATGAGTAAGGATCAGGCGATGACCCAAAAAACAAGATATGTAATAGATAAAAACACGTTACAGATGGAAACATTCAAAGACTTGTTTATTTTACAATCATTTCATTGCTTTAGTTTAATATAGTCTAAATTAAGGATATGGATAAGAATGCACATGCATAAAAATCACAACATGTATCTGATACAGTGATGTTCATGTTAATGCATCACTAATTATATGTCATTTTAATTGTAACAAAATATGTAATTATATATGGGTAGGGTGGCTGTAGCTCAGGTGGCAGAGCAGGTCAGCCACTAACCAGAAGATCGGTGGTTCGATCCCAGGCTGCCTCCTAGCGTATGCCAAATATCCTTTGGCAAGATACAAACCCTGTGTTTGCCTACTGGTGGTGGTCGGTAGCGCCAGTGTCCGGCAGCTTCGCCTCTGTCAGTGCGCCCCAGGGCAGCTGTGGCTACAATGTAGCTTGCCGTCACCAGTGTGTGAATGGGTGGATGACTGAATGTAGTGTAAAGCGCTTTGGGGTCCTTAGGGACTGAGTAAAGCGCTATACAAATGCAGGCCATTTACCATATATGGTCTGTTCTGCATAAAGGCCTTTTTTCAGTAATTTAATCTCATTTTAAACATAGTTTTGCGATATTACTTACAAAAATAAATCAAATGCAGACCTTTATTTCTAATGTGCTGATGCTTTACTTCTCACCTGCTTTTGTTCCTTTTCACCAGTTTCTGACATTTTTCTCATTGCTGAAGACCATAGAACAGCTTATGAACACCCAAAACACTACAAATAATCAGAAAAAACTGCAACTCACCGAAAACTTTTATTTTTGTGTGTGAAAATGAATTTTTGGTGGATCACCAAAGTAAAAAAAGGGTTCCTGTGTAATCCAGTGAACTTTGTATCTTCTACTGGTTTGGTACCACATGTTTCTAGTTACACTGAATATCTTTTTATATATCTTACTGATGTTGTATATCAAAGGAAAAACTCTTCAGATGCTCTACATTCTGTATTATTAGCAAAAGAAAAAGAAAGTAATGCACAGTGGTAAGATTTAAAAATGAGAAAGTACACAACACAGCAGAGGAAACACGTGGTCTACCAATGCTGAAAATTCACATACTGTAGAATAAAAACTGTCCTAACAGTGCAATCGCTGAATATCATCCTGATCAAGCTTTATCAACTAATCACAGACCAACTATTAACCTGCCTGATTATCAAAAGTTCATGAAAGAATAGCTGTCAAACAGTTTACTGATCATTTGATGAGAAACGATTTTGTAAAGTGTATCTGTCAAGACATAGAGTACATCATAGTACTTTGATAGTACTTTGATAGTACTCACTGCATTCCATAGTACAGTTGTACTTTCTGCAAACAATTTCCCACGTGTGGGACTAATAAAGGCTTATCTTAGTACAGAGGCAGCACTTCTGGATGATGCTCTTCTGGCCTCTGACAGTGGACTGTTACACCTGCTAACCACTATACTTTACTACAGAGGTCAGAACATACTGTGGGTGTTAAAGTAACCATGTTGGAGTCATATTTGTCTGCCAGAGTCCAATTTGTGCTCGTAAACAGGGAGTGCTCTCGAAACACAAACATTAGTCCCTGAGTTGGTTCTGTGATGGGACCAGAACTTTTTAAAGTAAACCTTCCTTTAGGCAATGTTATTAGAAAACACTGCATACGTGTGCATTGCCGTGTAGATATTACAGCTTTATTTATCCACGAAGACAGATGATAGAGTCATGTTGTGAACACATAAAGGCCTGGATGACCTGTCACAGTATTACTGTGTTTGGTCCTAAAATAATCTTTGACACATGATGTCTAACAAGATTCTTTAGACAGTGTTGGTTTGGTCTTCAGTAACACTGTGAGGACTCTTGGAGCATTTTTGATCAAGATATGTCCTTCAAAGCACACATTAAAGAAATATGCAGGACTGCAGACACGTTCTCTACTTTTAAGATTAGATGTAAAAGTTTTCTTTTTGATAAAACGTATATTCAAGGCTGGATCAGATGACCCTGAATCCTGCTTTAGTTTTGGTACAATGAGACTAGAACATGCGATAATGTTTCTTCTTCATCCATCTCTTTTCACTCTGTGTGTTTATACACCACTACTGTATTTAATCATTAGCAAATGTCAAACTCTCTCTCTCTCCTACAGTTTGTCTCTCCCTCCTTTAGCCCCAGTGGGTTGTGGAGGATGGCCCCTCCCTCTGTGAGCCTGGTTCTGTCCTCCTGTTAAAAGGGAGTTTTTCCTTCCCACTGTTGCCAAGCGCTTGCTCGTATAGGGGTCATGTGATTGTTGGGGTTTGTTTGCTTTTTCTATTGTAGACCTTTACAATACAAAGCACCTTGAGGTGACTGTGAATTATGAATTTGCACTATATAAATATAAATGAAATGCTGTGAAACTCTCATGAGTCTAGTATGAGACAAAAGAGAGGAAATGTACTTTTTTCTCATATTAGATCTGCATCAAAATGAATTTTATGGCACACTAATCAGAGCGTGTGCCATCATTAATGCTCATTATTTCAATAAGGGAAAGTGAGCAGGCCTTACCTGAGCAGCATTACTGGACTGCTTCATGACTGGGGTGCAGTTACCTTTACGTCCAGATGAGGGCGACACATCAAAAAGTAAAAAAAAAATAAGACCTGCAGCAGAGGAAAGCAGCAGCAGCAGTGGCTGTGAGAGACAAAAACAATAGCACATGTGAATCCTTTAAAAGACATATTAGGACGCTTTATGTTAATTCCTGAAATGGGATTAGAGCACAGCGGAGTCAGGGCTTCTCTGGTGTTTGGACACAGGAAGCAGCGTTTCGGCCCACATGGCCAGACTACCAACCGACAGCTGAGACGGAAGCAGGGGGTTTGCCAACTGTCTGGCTCATTTTCTAGTAGGCCTGCTTCCCTCAGGCCACTCACAGCCAGTGTAGGAACATGTCCAACACTGTCAAATATCAGCACACTCATACACACAGAGTAATGCGCACACACTGATGAGGGGTGCTTAATTTGCCTTTTGGGGATGCTTGTAAAAACTCCATCTTATATAGATTATTGTGGTTTATGTTGTTTGTTTGTTTTGTGTTTGCTCCGTATAAAAATGAGAAATGATGACTTCCGTTTGATCTATCAAAGGACTGAGACGGCTCAGCCATTACAGTTACCTCACTTTGCCTAATCTCTTTACCAGTAAGTGTTGTTCATCATCATATCTCTGTCAAGCATGAAATGGATGCAGTATTTTTTAAAATGCTTAAGAAAAATATGGATTACAAAATTAGATCGCCTTTTACCTTGCAACGTGTCAGGGTTAGAGTCTGGACAACAACCATGCTATTTTAAGGAAACTGCAATGCAGAAATACACGGGGGAAACTTTATGTAAAAAGATAACAGCTTCTAATTTCTGAAAATATGCTTACTTGACATGTTTAGGATGAAAGCCTGACCCTACACCGGTCGTCTTAGACCTGGTCGATGTTAAGAAGTTGACATACAGGTCGAACAAAAAATGATCTTTATATTTAATCAAAAAAAATCTCATACATATACAGTGGGGGTTAGTATATAACCTGCTGAGGCCTGTGTTCTCAGAATCTTTAACCCAAATCTACTGGGATATGTGATTACTGGCTTATTATATTATTATATATTATCTATATAATATTTTAATTTTTTCTAATTCTTCTTTGACAAAGCCTGACACAGTGACCCAGCATCTCTTTGGTGTTTGAAATATGATGCAATGATTTTGTTCTTGGCTTTGCTGTAGCGATTATTAATTATCCCAAATGCACACAGGCTCATCCACCCAGTCAGTGTGGAGAGGATGAATGTAAGAGCTGGGCATTTCCAGCCATTGCAGATGTGACATTATAAAATGCACTTCAGTGCAAAATGACACAAACAAAGCAACAAAATAATACTAGAGTTGTTCAGTGTTATGGTGCTGTACAGTCAGACAGGAAGGAAATCTCTGTACCTGCCTGTGTGCATGGATGTGATAGTATAATGACTGCATGTTGAATTTACTGCTTCATCATCATCAACCTTAAATGTAAACTGTTGTTAGCCTCTGCTGCCGTGCAGACGGGCTCACATCCAGACTTCCCGGCTTCCCTTTCTTCGGCCTGCTTTTATTTGTGCGTCACCTGGCCTCGCCACCTGTTGCAAGAGGAAACCAGAGGTGAGGCTTCCGGTGAGCCCAAACGCTGTCAGGTTTCAGGTTGGACTCCCCCTCCAGTGTCAGCTGAGGAGCCAGGACTCATGATAAGATAGATAGAAGAATAATAATAGCAAGAATGTATAAAAATGTATCTGTATAAGGAGGGGGCTAACTTACCTCCTCTTGTGTCCTCCTCTAATCTGCTTCATCGAGCTCCTTCTTCCATGTTCTCCCACAAACATGCACAATAAACTTGAGCTCCTGACTGACTGATTCTCCATCACCATCTCCGTTTTTGTCTCTCTTCCAGCCCGCCTGACTGCAGCGCTCCTGAATAATAACCCCATGTCCCTCTCTCGCTCGCTTTCTCTCCCTCCTGTTTAAAATGCTGCTCACAGGCGCGCTCCCGTGCCGGGTTTTAAGCACACACACATCCCCCTCTCTCTCTCTCTCTCTCTCTCCACACGGACCTCGGGGACGCGCTCGGTCCGTGTTGCGCAGGTCCGGCCCGCTGTGACTCTTTCGCAGTGCTGCTTTTATTTTCTTAACGGCGCCAAGTCCACCCGCATGCGCGCACACTCCCTTCCTCCGTCTCCATCAGCGCTTTGATCTTGACCCCCCCTCCCCCCCCCCCACCCCACGAGCTCACACAGGGTAGGAAATAAAAACAGGTGAAGCCTCCTTTTATTACATTTAAGAATAGAAAAATAATAAAACAAAAAATCTGAATCTGCTCGTAAATATTGAGCAAATGCAGCTGTTGCAGTGTTCGCTCACCCTAATGGATCTGGTTCAAGGTCTGGAGTATCTTTTTTCTCTTTTCGGTCTATGTGAGCGAGCCCCCCTCCTCCTCCTCCTCCTCCTCCTCCCTCCCTCTCTCTCTCTCTCCCTCTCCCTCCTCCCTCCCTCTCCATCTCTGCATTCTCCTCTTTTTAGTCGTGTGGGAAGCTCCGTGAATGCGGCTGCAGAAGGAGCCAGCATACTTATGCGCCTGACACGGATACTGTTCTGTCTTTACAGGAGGGAGAGAAACACTAGCTTGCTTTTCTCCGGTGTGACACCCCTCCCCCCTCCTCTGCCATTTATTCCACCTGGATATTTTTTGTGTTTTTCCCAAAGAGAGGATTACTTAAAAAATTATCAAGTCCATTTTGATTCTTTTTTTCTCCCTTCCCTTCTTTGGACCTATGAAAGAGCGAATGTGCGGACTTTCGAGCGCCTCACTTGCACCACAGCGGACTAAAGGCTGAATAACTGCATTATTCATTTTTACGCACCGGTTTCTCTTGTCCTCACTCGTCTCTCTGGTTTCTCTCCGTTTTTCTTTCTTCCTCCTTTTGTTCTCGGAAAGGAGCTTCAATATTCTTCTTCTTTATTACAGGGGGAAAGAAACAAACAAAAAAGCATAAGAACTGATTCCCTCCCACTTGGATGAGACTGAAATAATCTCTTCTCCATTCGACTGCAAACAAAGTGAAGAGAACCACCAACAGTTTTTTGGGGGGTGGAGGGATTAGCGCTGCACGGATGGAGAATAACCTCGTGACAAAAGCAACCTGATGGGGGCATTTTGGCCGCTTCTGCCCTCTGGAGCTTTATCCCCGTGCGCAACTTCGCTGGAAACGAACCAGTATTTATTCATTGGCCCTTCGGAGGGTTGCTCAGCCGAGCTGTAGCCAGACGCACAGTGCTGGCCATCATCATCATCATCCCCTCTCCCTCCCCATTTTCTACTCATTGCTACTCCTCTTTCTCTCGATCAGTTCCCCGCCTTTAAATAAAAACTCCAAGAATGATGGACTTATTCCACCGTACTGGTGTCCGCCTTGCGCCCCTTTTCACGCCTTGGAGTCGCCGGACGCGCCGTGAAGATCTCTGAAAGCTATCTGCCTCCCCCCACCCCCCACCCCCTCTTTCTATTTCCCCTCTTTCTACCTTCTTCTACCTTTCCCCCACTCCCTCTCTATCTCCCCTGCACCCAAATGAACGTTTTCCCATGGAGGTAGTACGGCCACTTTGGGGACCGAACGAGCAGCGGGGAGATTTTTCCAAGCAAGAGGAGCCCGTCAGTAAGAGGCGCATCGGGTGAAATCGGACCTCCCTCCTTCTTCGCCTCTCCTCCTCTCCCTCCTCTGTTTCTCCATCTCCGCCTCGCACCTCCACCTCTCCGGTTTGCTCGGCTCCCTACATGGAGCTATAGAGGACTGGGGGGACACCTTGTTGCGCCCCTATAACTGTCGGCTTCTGCTGGGCAGACTGTTTGCACGGCTCCATCCATGTCTCACCAATGCTGCCCCGTGTCTCCAGAGGGAGCCGCATTCATCACCACCACAGCTTTGGGTAAGTCCAATTTATTTAAATTCAGTCCCATAAAAAAGATCTCTCAGATTTCGTCATGTGGAATTTCTTCTTGTGTCACAGCTGCTATAAATGGGTGCAGCTTAAACCCCTCTCAGTGTGTCAGTAATGGGCACAGTCCCAATTCTTTTTCTTCTCTTTGCTGGTGCTATTCGCTGGTATTGGAGGTGCTGGCTCCAAATTAGACCTCCCCTAGAAAAGGGAACTGCAGCCATTTGACTTTGATTATGTTGAATCTGAGAGGCACAAAACAGAGTTGTGCTGATGTCTGCGTCTTGCTTTGGGTGTCAGAATAAGATGCATAGACGTGCAGTATTTCAGGGGTTTGGGTAAGTCCAGAGCATGTGCTACTTTTTCCTGCAGTACTGAATAACCTCCATCCAACATTTCAGGCTATCCAGGATTTGGAGGCATGACTGTGTGTCAGTAACAGAGATACGCAGTTCATAGATTCTGATGAAATAGTGGGATCATTGCAAATGTGCATTATTAGCATCGTGGCTAGAATTTATTTCATACAGTGAGAGTAATGTTTTCTTTTTTGTACTTTAAATATAAATCGAGTTAAATATTAAAATTGCAATGCAGTCAATCTCAAATATGAATTTTGATGGTGTGTGTGTGTGTGTGTGTGTGTGTGTGTGTGTGTGTGTGTGTGTGTGTGTGCGTGTGCATATCTGGTTTTGTGTGCATGTATGTACGCCTGCGTGTGTGGATGTTTGTGCATGCGCCTGTCTCTCTTTTCTTTTTCTTTCCAAAGGTTACTAAATGGTTTTCTGGGGGAGGATTTCTAACCGGCGAAATGCTGCTCGTACTCCTGCTGGCAGCCTTTTCTTCTTCTATCTCCGGCTCTCTCGCCTCCTCCCTCTCCTCCCCCTCAATGTCGAACGGACCCCCGATGGCAGACCCGTCCGCCCCGGACTTGCTGGCCGAGACCTGCGTCGCCTGCTCCTGCATGTCGGTGGAAAACGTGCTGTACGTCAACTGCGAGGAGATCACCGTCTATCGACCCACACAGCTCATCCCTCCGGCCTCGTCCCTCTACCACCTTAACTTCCAGAACAACTTTCTGATCATACTCTACCCAAACTCTTTCCTCAACTTCACCCACGCTGTCTCGCTGCACCTGGGGAACAATAAACTGCAGAACATTGAAGGTGGGGCCTTCATGGGGATGAGTGCGTTGAAACAGCTGCATCTGAACAGCAACGAGTTAAAGGTGCTGCGTGCGGACACTTTCTTAGGCATAGAAAACTTGGAATACCTTCAGGCTGACTACAACTTAATACAATACATTGAGAAGGGAGCCTTTAACAAACTGCACAAACTCAAAGTGCTGATCCTGAATGACAACCTCATACAGGCACTCCCCGACAACATATTTCGCTTTGCCTCACTCACACATCTGGATATAAGGGGCAACAGGATCCAGAAACTTCCCTATTTGGGTGTTCTGGAGCACATTGGACGCATTGTAGAGCTGCAGCTGGACGACAACCCCTGGAACTGTACCTGTGACCTAGCACCTCTCAAAGCGTGGCTTGAAAACATGCCCTATAATATTTTTATTGGCGAGGCCATATGTGAAACGCCAAGTGACTTGTACGGGAGGCTCCTGAAAGAAACCAACAAACAGGAGCTTTGTCCCATGGGAACAGGAAGTGAATTTGATGTTAGGATGCCACCTGCACAGCCCTCCAAAACGCCCCCAAGTACTGTGGCTCCCATAGCCACGAAAACGCCAAAAACCACAGACTCATCAAAGTTTTATGGCAATGGGATTGTGGCTGGAAGGAATAACCAGATTGTTTCCTTTCAGTTGTGTCCACAGCCCTGCAGCTGCAAAGCCCACCCTTCTGACTTTGGCATTAGCGTCAGCTGTCAGGAGAGGAATATTAAAAATCTAGCTGATCTCGTTCCCAAACCCCCAAATGCCAAGAAGCTTCACCTGAGTGGGAATTACATCCGTGACATCAATCCGAGTGATTTCCAAGGTTTTGAGGGCTTAGATCTGCTGCATCTTGGCAGCAATCAGATTGTCACAGTCCAGAAAGGTGTGTTTGCTAACCTCACTAACCTGAGGAGACTGTACTTAAACGGAAACATGCTTGAACAGTTGCACCCAGAGATGTTTTTGGGCCTCACAAACCTGCAGTACTTATATTTGGAATACAATGCCATAAAGGAAATCTTAGCAGGTACGTTTGATTCCATGCCAAACCTTCAACTCCTGTATCTCAACAACAACGTTCTGCGGAGTCTTCCTGCTTATGTGTTTGCGGGGATCCCATTAGCCAGACTCAATCTGAAAAACAACCACTTCATGACCCTGCCAGTGAGCGGTGTCTTGGACCAGCTGAGGTCACTGACCCAAATAGACCTGGAAGGGAACCCGTGGGAGTGCTCGTGCGATCTGGTTGCCCTCAAACTCTGGCTGCAGAAGCTGAGTGATGGAGTGGCTGCCAAAGAGGTGAAATGTGCCTCCCCTGTGCAGTTCGCCAACATTGAACTGCGCCTCTTAAAAAATGAGATCCTGTGTCCTCGGATGGCGAGGCCGCCCTTTATTCAGACTGGCGCCACCCCTGTTTTGACATCAGTGTCGCCTGCTGGAGTTGGCAAAGCACCACCGGGAGGGCCCGTGCCTCTTTCAATTATGATCCTTAGCATCCTCGTAGTGCTGATCCTGACTGTGTTTGTGGCCTTTTGCCTTTTAGTCTTTGTCCTGAGGCGGAATAAAAAACCGGTGGGCAGGCAGGAGGGGCTGGGGAACCAGGAGTGCGGCTCAATGTCTTTGCAGCTTCGCCGCCACAGCCACAAATCCGGCAAAAAAGGTTCTATCCCCGGCGATGACTTGGGAGGCGAGACCTTCATCCCTCAGACTATCGAGCACATCGGCAAGAGCCACACCTGTGGGATCGGTCGCTCCTCAGACTTGGATGCCGGCTTCAAATTTGCAGACTCGCAGAGGCAGAAGATCATCCTGCGGAACAGCGCAGACAAGGAGAAAGACATGCTTTCCACTCTGGAGCGCAACAAACGCCTCAGCACCATTGACGAACTCGAGGAGTTTCTCCCCAACCGAGAGCCAAGCATGTTCATCCACAACTTCCTGGACAGCAAAAGAGATTTCAACAGTATAGGGATGGGCGGATATGAAATCCGCTACCCAGAGAAAACGCTGGATAAAAAGATGAAGAAGTCGTCGCTGATAGGCGGGAACCACAGTAAGATCGTAGTGGAGCAGAGGAAAAGTGAGTATTACGAGCTGAAAGCCAAGCTCCAAGGAACACCTGATTACCTGCAGGTGCTCGAGGAGCAGACTGCACTGAGTAAAATGTAGGGACTGTTGTGTTTGATCTGTGCATTGATTACACACACTTCTACAGTATGAAGTCAGCAACATGCAGGCAGACAGACAGCCGAACACATTTCTCTGGCTCTTTGTCCTCTCGAGACACACACACGTCATTCAAACCTTCAGATCTCTCACCCTCTGCCTTCATTTCCCTCTCTGCAGCCACACACACACACACACACACACACACACACACACACACACACACACACACACACACACACACATATACACATACACCTACACACATACACGCACACACACACACAGACACACACACACACAAAGCAAAAAAAGTGCCTTCTGGAAATCCTTAATGACCACTGCAGAGATGGACAAAATGGCTCCACACTACAAGGCTATTAGTAGAATAAGCGTGGATGTATTTCACAGTAAAAGACCTTCTGGATTATCAGCCACTCACACGTACGAATCCTGCAAACTTACCATAGGACACCCTTAAAAAAGCAACCAGACATAGTATCTTTTGCTGCTACTGAAATGGGTACTTATCTTCTTCGTATTTTTTTGTTGTTCTTGTTGTTGTTCTTTTTCTTTTACTGTATTTTTTTCCAACCAAATCAAAGGGTCTTGAAACAGTGCTTGAGAATATACCTCGCTGGCTTCAGCCCGTTTTTTAAAAAAAGAAAAAGAGGGAGCGCTGGTTGTTCTTTTTGCTCTGGAACGAATCATGTCTCCTTCTACTGGGATGAGATTAACAGAATCAGTGACTCAATGGATGCTACTTTGCTTTATTCTATTTTATTTTGTTTTTATTTGACCTTTTTTGTGTTGCTGGGATATCTATTTGATCTTGTGGATGCTCTCCGGAGTTGGCTGCAGACTCTCTGCCATCTTGTGTGGATTACACAGCAGTAGCAGTACACCTGCTCTTTGCCGGGAGGCTAAACAGCTCCCGTTTTCCATTCGTGGGAATTGGAGGCACCGCAAAACTCTTTTGGGGGAATGATTTCATGACTTGTTTTCTTTGTGTAAAGAGCCATGTTAAATATAGTGTCTTCTGAATGGAGTTGTGTTTCTCTTTAAAAATTCCTACTTACAGTAACTGTATGTTTTGGGTGAAATCTAATGGCACATACACTGTCAGAGGACGTTTCTGAAAAATGAAAAGAAAAAACAAAACAAAACCCAATGATTAAAAAAAGGAAAAAAAGAAAAAAAAAGAAATTACAAAGCTGCTTGCCATGTAAGCGTAACCTGGAATTTATTTTGTAAGTCTTACATTATTTGTATCTGTGGGACTGGTTTGTAAATTACAAAGAAAGACACACACACACTCATACTGTACGACGGAGCATCATCAACATCAAGAGACTTCATTGCCAGATTGTCCAACAAACCGCTAATATAATTCAATCGGTGACCCGCCTCCCTGTCAGCTCTCAATTCGTAGAAAAAGAATGAAAATTTAACAACATAGTTAATTTATTTTTCTATGCAGGGTTATTTAAAGAGTTATTGGTATTATTTAAGAAGAATAATACGCAAAGAGTGGAAAGGACTTGATAGTGTGCTGCATCTGAGCTAATTCAGTCGATTCAAGGGTTTCTGTTTCTCTCGGTCTGCTGAGGAGCGCCTGCCGGATGAAAGGTTGTGAAATGTGATCTGTGATGTTTCCTTTTTCTTGTGTCGCACGATGAGCAAGAGGCCTGATAGAGTCTGTGACGTTTCCAGCAGTTTCCTTATTCTTATATCTCCCACAGTATCTTGTAAAAGGTTTCTTATTAACATTATGCAACCAAAATAAATGTGCATTAAACTCGATATGCTTCTGGAATTGTTGGACCTGGGAGGAAAAAGGGAGGGAAAGCGAGGGCAAACCGATCGAGGCTCTAAATTGTCGGATCTGGGCCGAACCGTATCGGAAAAACAACCATGTGCAATATTAGCTCAGTCTCCGTTTTGTTTTTAATTTATTTAGTTTGAGATGATATTGTCAGGACAAGTTCTATTTCAAAATTCTTTATTCAACTTAACTCTATCCGGTCCTTATTTAAAAAGTATTGTTAAGTTAAAATTATGAGTGTTTATTGACATTACAAATGAATAGAATGTATCTTGAAAAGTATAATAAATACAATTTTCTATCAGTCATAAATCTCCTGTATATTGGTTAATTTTCTCATGTATAATCATGTTGAAATCAAGGTATTAAAATCAGCACCTCTTTGCACCGTGTCCCCCCTATTTCTTTTAAGCTCGTACATCCTCGTCGTTCTTCGAGGCTGCTTAACTTTCAAGCTTCTGCAAACCCTTCCATTAGCATTTTTTCCTTTCACAGCACACGGTGCAGCGTCTGACAGCTCAGTGTTGGACAAACTAAAGCTGACAGAACGCTGTTCTTGTTTTGTTCGTGTACAAACACTGGCTGCCCTTCAAGCATAATATATAATTGTTTAGTTGCTTAGAAAACTGCCTCTGCAACTTGGGAAAGTCTTGTTTTTTACCCCGAAGGCCATGAACCAGTTTGTGCTTTTCAAGGGAACAGTTTAAGCAACTAAAACCAAGCCAAAATAAAGTCTCCAGCGTGGAAAACTTCATACAAATATGCACATGTGCTGGTTTTTCCTATTTAGATCGCAAAATATTTTGTCCCAAACATCCCCAACTTTTTCTGTCCTTTCAGCTTTTAAGGCAGGTTTCTGAGAGAACACCTGACTTTTTGGTTTTTTTGGCAGGTGTCAAAGTTCCCTCTGTTTATAGACACCCATCAAACATTTATGCCGGTTTCATTTTAGGGTTAAAAATTCAGATTTCCTCTTTCTGTGTTAATCCAAGCTTTTGTGCTTTTGGGAAACCAAGTAGCAGAGAGTATGACTCATCCAGACGCCAGAGAATTGTCCTCATTAATTATTAATACCCATGGCAGTTATGAACTAAAAAAGGGATGTGGGGAGAGAGGTGAGAGATAGGAATGTGATATGTATAACCCTCCAAACTGTCTCCCCCATCCTTCCATCATGCTCCGTCTTTCTCATGTTTGTGATCACACTGCTCTGTAATAAAGCAGAAATATCATTTGGTGCTTAAAAAAAGGCACAAATTGGCTGGAGACGCAGCTTTTCAGTCCAAAACTTTACTGCAGTGACTTGGCTCTCGTGCAGGGTTCCTGGAAGGTCGGGTGGGGGGGTTCTCGAGGTGCCACAACACTAGAAAACGGTGAATTTCTATTGCTTTAATTTACCTCGCGAAAGATTAGCAGGACACAAATGCACGAAATCCTCACGAATGTTTATTTCTTTTTTCCTTTCTCTCCTTTCTGCTGTTATCATCCCACCTGCTGCAGAGACAGTTATGCAATTCTGTTCTGAATCCTAACTCTTAAAATCATCTCTGCTGTGCCTCACTGTGTATTTTTATCTGATGGGGTGGCTCTGCAAAAACTACGCCTTTCTGAGGGGAAGGATTTAAGGGGGAGACAGTTGGTAAAAACCCTGCTGGAAGACGTCTGTAGCATGCTTTAATATGGGGAATGGCCACAAGGGGCGCTCTAAGCTAAGAACACAGAAGTGAAATAGTGTGAGTGGACTTCAGGATCACTGATGTTTGAAGGCGTTTGGTTAAAAGAAACCACTGATGTTTTATTCTACTTGTACTCTTGCCTTATTATTATTTTTCTAAGATTTGAAGTGAACTGGGATTTCAGAGGCCCCACAACATGATGACTGTGCCTATTTATATGACCAGGAGTTAATAATAGGTGCAACCATCAGATAAATAATACTAATAAAAATGAGGAAGTAAAATAAAGTAATGCTTAAAAAAGCCCATATGTTCAGTGACTATTGATTATTCTGCATAATTATTATGCCACTGCATTCACAGTGATTTGCAGTCTGTGAGCAGCATCAAGATGATTAATCTCTTCACATCCACCACACAACACGCAGAGTGACAGATGTGAACCAGACACTAAGTCAAAACTAAGTGACCTGCTGGATGCTAAGAGGTTCACCCTCAGAGGTCCAAGGAGTCATTTTTCTATGTGCGTCAGAATATTTGTTATTTTTTTCCTGATTGAACAGAGTTGGAAAAACAGCTGCCTGAGCTTTAACTTGTGGTTGAAAAACAAACACCTCTAACTCTCACCGCAGTCTGAGTGTTTGTTTGTTTAAATCTTCAGCTGTTTCATTTCAAACTGTTTGGCTAACTACAGAGTCTCAAGCAAAAAGAGGACCTGTGTCACTATGCCTAAGAGCCACAACTACAAGTAGTGCACCGACAAAACCATATCAGCATCTTTTTGCCATTAAACATCTTAGAGTTTGTATGAGGATATAATTTATTCTGTGTCGACCAGAAAACTCTGAACCCTTTGTGCCGTTTAGCTAAAACTGCTAAACTGTGTTGCATTGTAAGGGCACAATTGGTGTTCTCCAACGGCGCGTTTTGGCAGAACTTGAACGCAGCCTGAAGGTTTTGTTAGGATGCAAATTGTCAATCATTAAAATTCAATTCAATTCAATTCAATTCAATTCAATTCAATTTTATTTATATAGCGCCAAATCACAACAAAAGTCGCCTCAAGGCGCTTCATAGATACAGAGAAAAACCCAACAATCATATGACCCCCTATGAGCAAGCACTTTGGCGACAGTGGGAAGGAAAAACTCCCTGTTAACAGGAAGAAACCTCCGGCAGAACCAGGCTCAGGGAGGGGCGGGGCCATCTGCTGCGACCGGTTGGGGTGAGAGAAGGAAGACAGGATAAAGACATGCTGTGGAAGAGAGACAGAGGTTAATAACAGATATGATTCAATGCAGAGAGGTCTGTTAACACATAGTGAGTGAGAAAGGTGACTGGAAAGGAAAAACTCAGTGCATCATGGGAATCCCCCGGCAGCCTACGTCTATTGCAGCATAACTAAGGGAGGATTCAGGGTCACCTGGTCCAGCCCTATCTGCTTTAGCAAAAAGGAAAGTTTTAAGCCTAATCTTGAAAGTAGAGATAGTGTCTGTCTCCTGAATCCAAACTGGAAGCTGGTTCCACAGAAGAGGGGCCTGAAAACTGAAGGCTCTGCCTCCCATTCTACTTTTAAATACTCTAGGAACAACAAGTAGGCCTGCAGAGCGAGAGCGAAGTGCTCTAATAGGGTGATATGGTACTACAAGGTCATTAAGATAAGATGGGGCCTGATTATTTAAGACCTTGTATGTGAGGAGCAGGATTTTGAATTGAATTCTGGATTTAACAGGAAGCCAATGAAGGGAAGCCAAAACAGGAGAAATATGCTCTCTCTTTCTAGTCCCTGTCAGGACTCTTGCTGCAGCATTTTGGATTAGCTGAAGGCTTTTCAGTGAGTTTTTTGGACATCCTGATAATAATGAATTGCAGTTGTCCAGCCTGGAAGTAATAAATGCTTGAACTAGTTTTTCAGCGTCACTCTGAGACAGGATATTTCTAATTTTAGAGATGTTGCGCAAATGGAAGAACGCAGTCTTACATATTTGTTTAATATGTGCATTGAAGGACATGTCCTGGTCAAAAATGACTCCAAGGCTCCTCACAGCATTACTGGAGGCCAAGGTAATGCCATCCAGGGTAAGAATCTGGTTAGATACCATATTTCTAAGCTTTTCAGGGCCAAGTACAATAACCTCAGTTTGATCTGAATTAAGAAGCAGAAAGTTAGTGGCCATCCAGGTCTTTATGTCTTTAAGACATTCCTGCAGTTTAACTAATTGGTGTGTGTTATCTGGCTTCATGGACAGATAGAGCTGGGTGTCATCTGCATAGCAGTGAAAATGTATGCTATGTCTTCTAATGATACTGCCTAAGGGAAGCATGTATAATGTAAACAGAATTGGTCCTAGCACTGAACCCATAAGGTTCCACAGGGTTCAGTGATCACCTGTCTTGGTTCCTTTTTTTTTAACAGCATCTAACCAAATAAATACAGCCTTACAGGGGGGTTAATGTCTGAGACGGCTACGTGTTGGCTTCCGTTGTTGTCTGTGCCTAAAGTGTGCTCTCTCACGTCCCTGTGGGGTTTTTAGTTTGTCTATACATCACTGAGACATTGTGTTAATGTAAATGATCTGTTGTAGATCCGAATTTCATCGCCGAGTCTCATTACTTCACCTTTTTTCATTTTCTTCTTATTTAAAAATGAGCACGAACACACATTTCACATTAGTATATTAATAGCCCATGTAGAAATCTATTTCCTGCAGTGTAAATTTGCATATCGTAAAACAAATGTCTGCCCTCCCTTTCTTATTTGTTCCAAGCTTTCCTTATGCATCTTGTGGCAACAGAAGAGAAGAATTAAGCTACATCAGTTTTTCACTGCACCAGTCGGCTTCTCATGGATCATTTTAAACAGAAGTGATGAACCAAATGCTTCTTGGTTTGGAAGCAATAAAACTTTTCTTGTTTACAAATTTGAGCTGCTAGTTTTGAACCACTTTAACCCGTCTTATTTAAATTCTTGAATAATTGTATTTTGTTCATATTGGGTGAAATATTTCAAAATCAAATGGAAATATTTGATTTTCCTTTATCATCTGATAACCATAATTCTTATAGGTTATAATGCTAATTATCATATTCTAAGGTTTTATACTTGGAGGATCACCAGTGTGGGTTTAAAACATCATTTTCCCTCACATGTACATCCTGTACTGTGCTTCCTTTTGCGTTTGGCTGACATGCATCTTTAATGACGTATGCTCGGGTTATTTTGTCAATGTGCTGTTTAATATTTTCACTCGTCATAATTAACTGTGTTCAAGTTGAGATATAATCTGGAACTGGAAATAATAACCCCGATGTAGTGAAGTCATGTGGATCATCAGGGTTGGGGAAAGACTTTGAGGGATGGATTGTGAAACACACACCAGGGAACCCATCAGGTCTTCTCGTGACGTAGCCTTCTCAGGGCAGCAGCCAGTTTTTAGGGCCTGCAGGTGTCATCAGCAGATATTCAGGGAAGAGATCGCTCACTGTCCTCTGATCATTATGAATTTAGACACATTTGCAAAGATCATGATTTGATTTTGAGATTGTGTTTTTACCAGATACAGCCCATTTTTGCTTTTATTGGCTATTTTTCTACATGCAATCTAAATATGCACCAACACAGGAAGCTGGTTGAAAGTGCGTATATAAACTAGGTTAGGTTTTGAGCTGTCAGTGGAGCCACTGAAAATGTATCCAAAAGATACATGACACAAAGAGTCCACTGCGTATAGCTCTACATATTTATAATCTGATGTCTGTTTGTAGAGATTACAAAGACTTATATTCACTTGACAATGCGGGTGTTGCAAAAATCATTATGGAGTTTGAGTGTGAGAGAGTCAGTATCTGTGTGTACTGATATTTCTTTGGCTGCTTGAATTCCATCAAAATGCAGTGCTAAATACTGCAGACTGATTTACATTAGCTTGTCCTACATTACATGTATGTAGTATTGCATCTGTATTTGTATCACAGTAATGAATGCAGACTTGACTTTTGTTAGGGAAAATATTCTAAAACACTTCTTCAGTAAAGACTCAGAGAAGAGAAACACACAGAACTTCTTGCTAGCAAGGGCAGCCTCCAGACTGAGACTCGCACTAAGAAACTGCCCCAATCTTTATTTATACTTCAGTAGGTGTGTGTGTGTGTGTGTGTGTGTGTATGTGTGTGTGTGTGTGTGTGTGTGTGTGTGTGTGTGTGTGTGTGTGTGTGTGTGTGTGTGTGTGTGTCCTGCTGATCAAAGGGTCATGAGAGCACAAAAGGTACATCCTTGGTCAGGAAAGGGGGTAGTCTCCCCCACCCTAGATAACATGGTGAGGAAGTCCAGCAGTTCATCTATATGTAAAGAAGCACTTAAACTAAAACAGACATAGCTACGTTAATCCTGCCGTAAAACAATAAAACAAGGTATGAGCTCTCATGCTCCCAGACATGGGGGTGCATTCCTGGGATGCACCCCAAGCCTGCAGCCTGTTAGAGATCACACACAATTAATTATATGCCTCTAAGTATACATGGTTGAATATTTTCTAATACAAATAACTAGATCTTATAACTTAGATCATCCAACCATAGGCTCCTAGCACAACCTAGGACTCGAATGAAGTCGAGAGGCGACCGGGCCTTTGCATCCGTGGCACCCAGACTCTGGAATAACCTCCCCGTTCATATTCGCACTGCCGAGTCTATCCAGTCTTTTAAATTACGTCTTAAAACTTATTTTTTTACTTTGGCTTTTGATTCTGTCTAGTTGGCTGTTTTAGCTTGTTGCGTTGTTACCTATTGTTTGTTGTCCTCTTCTATTGTTTGTTTTAACTGTCTCATGTTTTTATTGACTGTGAAGCACTATGGTCAACACTGTTGTTTTTAATATGTGCTATATAAATAAATTTTGATTTGATTTGATTTGAACTACATGCAGTATTCTACCATATGCAAACTTATATCACTAAAAGATTATACTGACTACTAAATACAATTTTCCATTGACAACTTTGATTGGCTGATAGATTTTTAAATTAAAAGGACTTCGTGCCATTAGAGGTTTGGACAGGATATTTAATACACGCCTTCAAAATAAAAATATGTGCTTTCTTTTTCTACATCTGTGAAATTGTGCCAGTGGTTTGATTATAAAGGACCAATTAAATTTTCCAAAAAAATAATTCTAAAATCCTATAAAATTATCTACATTTCAATCCAAACCCTCCCGTCACTACTGTAGTTTGCACTAAAGTGTATTTGCTGTAATTATTTTGTCTTTGACACGTTATTATGCTGTGGGGGCGCATTTGTAGCTGCGGTGGCTCATGTCTGCTGAATGCCAACAATGTTCTTAGGAATGGTACCCGGACATTTTTGGCATCCGCCACAGTCAGGCGGCCATTTGAGAAGGAATGAAAAGGGATGGTATCTCCCTGGTTACTGCAAATTACTCAACGCATCCCCTATGAGAGGAAAACAATGGCTGCCCTCCCCACCAGCTGCCTCATTAAACAGAGACAAATCCACCAGTGCTGCTCTGCTCTGGCTGCTTGGCTGCCATTTTCACACCACTTATTCACAGAAGCCAGTCACCTGTCTGTGGAGGCCATCGCAGGCAAAAGTGTGAAAAGCAAAGCTGGATTCGGAATATTTCGTGCGTGTGCCCTCCTGTTTTTACACAGAGGGATGTGAGTGTCTCATTGGCCCCTGGGGTCTCGAACCTAAAGCAACAAAGTGCAAACTTTCATCTCAGCCACAGCGCGTTTGCACTAAGCAGCGTGTGATATTTGTGCACCGTCGCACCCTTTTACTATATAACAGTGACAATTATAGCTTTAATTTAATGCATCCACGTATTAAAGAGCAGCGCTCTATTGGCTCTGCGGGGCCTATTTAGCCTCCACATCATTAAATTAATCCCATTTCTCATTTAAACTCATTTGGATACAACTTTTTTTTGCCAAGCTTTTGTCTAGAAAGGAGAATGAGTTCCTGACCAAACGGAGACGTCCACCTTGTGAAAAAGTGACACTCGCTCTCCAAAAATAATTGAGTCACCTAAAGCAAAACTCTCTTTAGTGATGCTATTACCACCTGTGTCTGAGGCTAACACATTTCTACTCTCATTTGCTGTTTGAGTGCTGAAGCTTTAAATGTCTTGAGGTCGTTTGGTTTACACACTGTTTGTATTCTCTTCTGTCAAACAGACACTACATTGTCCACTTTTAATGCAGTGATGATGAGTTCCATTGATGAAGGGTTGTCATACATGAATAAGAAGTTGAAGCCCAATTTCAACTTGTGCATAAATTGTAATTGTGATGTAAAAGTGCCACTGCTATATGTATTGAGCCACAAGTCTGCCAAAAGTTTATTGACATGTGTGTAGTTTTTATTTCAAGCGAGTGTTCGATATTCCCAGAAATCCCAGGAAAGAGGAATAATCTGTAAGAAACACTGTTATTTTGGAGGAAGACGTCAGGCTGCAGGTAGACTTACACTGTGTGTCAGACTCATTCTACACAAAACATATACTGAGTTACTGAAAAAGAAACATAATCACTGGTGTTGGTAGTAAAGCGTCCCCAGCACTTCACTGCATCTGATTATTACATTAGATTTCCCACATTTAGTGTTTTAGTGGTGGTGGAGAGCACGTTGGTCCTCCAGGTTCATACAGGTTCAGATCTGGTGACCAGTTCACTCGATTCGCATAATTTTCATCTTCATCAATCTACTGAGTGACCCCTCATGCCCTCTGGATGAGGTATTATCATCCTGGAAGACACTGCTCCCATGAGGATAGATGTTTCTCCTCCAAGACAAAGGTGACCACTCAGAACAAATTGCTATTGATTTGTAGTGACCCTCTCCTCTCAGGGTACAAGTGGACCCAAGGCGTTGCCAGCAAAATGCCCCCAAACAGCATCACGCTGCCAGCAGCTCCCCTCACTGTACTGTCCAGGTTTTTCCTGTACGTCCATTCATCTGTACAAATAAGTGAAAGTCCTTTTAAAAATGATATAAAGGGTATGAAACCAAGAAATTCCAATGCATACACTAGTGCTGAAGTTAATGAAGGCAAACTGCAATAAAAGACACCTCTAAAGTATTTATCGTTTGCAGTACCTCCTGTTCTGTTTGTGCAAATGACCTAAATCAGGAGATCAGGCTGTGAGTTAAGTTTAACAAAAGACAAACTTTTGTTTGTCCTTTCAAGCAGCTGCTGAAGCTTTTTTCATCACCATTAACAATTTGTCAAAAAATCTGCTTTAGAGCTGTACTCATTTCCTTTGTGAATTCATCACTGCTTTGCTCTATTTTGTTTTACATCCGGTTGCACTTTGCAGAAACGAGATGCTGTCAGCAGTAAGAAACTTCGGCAGGCATCACAAATCAGCTTTAGCCTACTAAACTAATAATTCATGAAGTTACGAATATTGTATCTGCAAGTCCCTCGTCTTAGTTACATAGACTCTAAATACTTATATGATATAACATGATCTATAATGTAGCTTCACATGAATGAATCTGATAATTAAATAAAAGTTTTTCTTAGTAAGCGTAACAATGTAAGAAAATGTTGATTTAGCTTTTCGGAAATAATGAATTATTGAGTCTAAAGATGGGAGTTACACATCAGCTCATTTAAGCTTTGGGTGTCATTAAAGCTCCTGTAATTTGACAGATGAGCCCTCAAAGTTATTGTTAAACCAAGTCATGTTAGCAGGCGAACAACCCGCGTGCATCAGCTGTAAGCTGTGATTAATGTGCTGTTGTTTCCTCTGGGTACAAACCCACACCTGTCTCTATTTTATAACATTGATCTATGACAGATCAATGAAGGCAAGGGAACAATTGCAGGCAAGTAGAGGAGACATGCTTAGACGTCGGGACTGCCTCTCGAGGTTACACGCTGGTCTGTGAGTGTGTCGGACTTTTGTTTTCAGCTGACGTCCCAGGGGAGCACATCAGAGGCTTTCCTTTTCCTATTAAGCCTGTACGATCAATAGCTCATCTCATCACGTAGCCCGAGCCCCCACCAACATTCAGCAAAGAAATAATTAATGTTTGAAAAAAATGTGTGAAGTAAAAGATGTACCGTTTCTTTGCTTGTTATCACTGCTGGTCCAACAACATCTGACACCACAGCCATGTTTTCTATGAGTGTTTCTATTTGTTGTTGTTTATGTTGCTAATGCATCTGTTTTCTTAGTTTCTCTTTTTATTTCTGAAAAGCACAAACTACAGCAACATTTCTATTGACTGCAGCACCGAGCGTCTCCTGGGATGCCGCCTTAAACTGTGTGTAGTTATAGCCGCAATCATCCTTCTTCCTTTCCCCAAGCCTGCCCATCAGCCCTGTTTGCCTGGTTCTGTCCATCCATCGTCTCATCTGCCCGTCTTTTCTCTTTGCTGTACCTGAGCAGAATTATGATTCATAGCCTTCTCAGATACATTGTGATTGATTGGGCTTTCCAGCTAACTAATGAATTGGCCCCTCAAGGACATGTAGAGGGCCAGCTTTGGTAATAATGTGGACTCTGCTGAAGGCAGCTCACAGGCTCCTGACACCACAGGTTTAACGCTTACAGTGTTTATTTGGATTTGGCTTTTGCAGGGGCTTTGTTAGGCTTTCATTTTTAAATAGCTTCTAATAGCCTTTTGCATTTTGTCTTATAGTGGCATGCTGCTGTAAAATTATGCTGTGTGTGTGTGATTATATGGCAAACAACTTATTAAACAGGTGTCAGTTCAGTATTTCTATAATCCTTAAAATGCTGGGTTTTCCCTGTTAAATGTATGCTCACTGTGAAAGATGTAGGTGGTAGCTCACAGTGATGAACCTGCACCATGTTTTCACCCGACTTCAGTTCCCATCAGCTCTGCATCTTTGCTTTCTCATTGTTTAAGTTCTGAGGTCAATCATGTTGCCGTAAACGACCTACACGGCACCAAAGAGCTGACGTATATGGTGGTTAACCACAAGATAATCCAAAGGAGCTCAATAGATGTCAATAGTGGAGTCAAAAACCTAACTGCACATAACCTGCTTAGTAATGATGACAATGTGGTCACCTCAGCAGTTGTTGCCCTTGTGTGGTATGTTGGGTAGAGTAGTGGTGCAGTGGTTAGCTGTGTCAGCTTACAGCACCAGGGTTCTGGGTTTCAGATCAGGCCTGTCTGTGTGACTGAATGTTCTCCTTTTGCTGCAAAGTCCAAAGACACGTATGTTGAAAGTCTTGTTCAATATTTTGGGGTTTTTTTTCAGCTGATAGCAGTTTAATAACGATTTAGCTGTTAGGTACCTCGTTTTGTATTCCCTGACTGATTATAGATGATAGGTTTTTACCTACTGTTAACTTATGCTGTTCAAAATACCATCCAGTCACCAGGCATATCTGTCTTTCTCACATAATTGTTACACTTACCTTCCAGATCAAGCAAATGTTAATATGAGGCAAAGATAACCAAAGAAAATACAAAATGCAGCTTTTGAAAGAGGATTTTATTTATTGGGAGAGAAAAAGCTCCCCAACTCCATTAAGCCCTGTGTGAAAAGGTAACTGCCCCCCCCCCCCCCCCCCCTTAGTAACTTGTGAACTAACTGTGATTAACTGCATTTTTTACAAAGCTCACTATGAGTAGCTGCGCATGGAGCCGGTTACTGCTCAATCTGCTGAATTAAAAACAAAACAAACAAACAAAAAACAAAAAGTTACCTACCCCCCACTCCCCCACCCCCTCCCCAAAAGCAACACATTACACCGTGATCTAACGTAGCTAACAGGAAGAAAACTCATTGACAGCAATCAGTCCTGAAAGCATTTCAAAGTTTCTAAGGGGCTCAGGAAAGGAGTGAACAGTGTTGATCCTGCTCAAACCAAAATCAGGGTTTCAGTGATTCAAGTTCCAAACTGAAATCCAATTGAAATGCTTTACATGACCCTACGGAGACAGTAAAAATCCTCCAACGTTGTGAAAGTCTCTTTGACAGCAATCAGTTATTATAGGAGGCTTTTAACAAAATACATAGAGCAAGGTAGGCTTGGACTGCTTTTTCCCTTAACAAATGAAATAATAATAATTTAAAACCATATTGTGTATTACTGTTATCGATTTCTAATGTTATTTTTATTTAACCAATTTTTTTGACAATCAAAATAAGAAATCAGGAAGAGGCCAAACCTTTAAAACGCTTTAACAACAATAGATTTCTACACAGACGTAACGTAAAAGCTACAGTGTTGCCAACCTTTTGGTGTCCATCCATTACTGTGCTGAACATGTTACACAACAGTCACCTCTGGAAATCATCACAGTGTTTCATGCATTTATCATTTGGTTTGATGTGTTGAAATCACTTGTTGAGTGCAAACTGAAGCAGCACCTGCTGTGATGAGAGTGGGAATAAAAATACTGACTAAATGCATTTCAGCCATTTTAACAGTGCTTTCACTGTAAAGGCTGCAGACAGCCAAACACGCTCAGACAGCTGTGTAGAAACACTGATTCATCACATGCAAAAAGAGGAATTTAATAAGATTTTCTTTACTTTTTAGACGTCTTTCAACTTGAGAGTTATACATGATTTGTGTTAATTACAGTTCAGTATATTGTGTTACTGTATCTGTAAAGTCACCACCTATACCTGAACAAGTGTTTCTAAATGAAACTGAAAGGTCAGCAGGACCTTAAGACTCAAACACGTCTCCTTTGTCTCCACAGCAATAAAAGGAAGCAGACAACACAGAGACAAACAGAAAATACAAATATCTATTAGAAGATGCAAATATAACCCACGTGAAGTTTGTGCAGAGGTGAAAAGTTTGAGTTCTCAGGACAGAAAGAGACTGTACAGCTGGAGACAAAATGTTCTTTAACTTTGAGATATTGAAGCTTCTTTCTTTGAAATAAAACATGAAAACATTTCATCACGCTTCATGTTCAAATGTGCAGACCATAAACAACATGTTCATCATACTGAATTAATAACACAAGTAAATGTAGATGTTAGAAGTTCAGCTTTGCTCTGGTTAGTAGGTTCACGTCAGGTTAAACTGACTTATGCTCGCTAACTGACAACATACGAGGTTTAGAGTCAGCTTTAACCTGAGGAACAGCGTCTTCAACATCCCGCAGACATTTTGCTGCATTATCAGCTTACCCTTTGTTTCATAACAACCTTATTTCCATTTTATTTTAAATGAAGACGGTTCAGTGTAAATAGGGCTGCGTCCTGAGTATGCACGGGACTGCGAGACCGAGTACAGCTCTGATGTCACCATTAAATCTGTGGATGAAATGACTGTGATGGACATGATTGTGGATGGTGACGGCTCTGCAGAGACCAGATCAGCCATCTGACACAATGGTGCCAGATCACAACTGTGCCCTCACTGTCAACATACCATGGAGCCGATTGTGGATTTCAGGCGGCCTCATTGACATCGACAGAGCCCCAGTTGAGCTGGTCAGCAATTTTAAGTTTCTTGGTGTGACCATCACAGAGGACCTCAGATGGTCCACATACACCAACAGCAAGGTTAGGAAGGCCCAGGTCTTTGAATGCTCCACTGACAGCATCCTGCTGTGCCGCGTCTGGTACAGAAGCTGCACCATAGATCAACCCAGTGAGGGAAGCAGAGAGTATCAGGGGAGGTGAGTTTCCCATCCTTCCAGCAGAAATGCGAGCTTGGACGCAGTGCCGAGTCCAACACATCAGACACTCAGCACCCAAACCACAACCTGTTCCAGGCCCGTGAGAACTCCCAGCCTGGGAAACACTATAAATATGTCCCCAGCAGGATCCAAGACAGTTATTTTCCACCTGCTCTCAGGTTGCTGAACAAATTATGACCTGTTTAATTATTTATTATTATTATTATTTTACCCACTTTTTGCTTTTGTAAAACTGTAAATCTGAATCTAAATCTATATCCAAAATAAAGTGCTCCATGGCTCCGACATGAGTGAATCTTTTTCTCTTTAAAAGGAGAGCCACTCTTCCTCCTTCAAAATAAGACTCTGGTCCTACACACATGTAACCTTCAGCTGGGTTGTGTTGCATAGTTGACACTTGTAAATGCCGTGTAAGGAATAGATGCAAAATACTGAACTAACAACTAGCAGCTGCTTAAACTGACCATTAATTACAACATGAAATAAGTGTCCCTACAGTATATCAGCTGTAGGTGCATAAATGAGCAGCTACTTTGTTCATCGTTTTGTTGGAACAGTTCCTAAATATTTTATATATTATAATATAATACTTTATTTATTATAAATTGTCACTTAGAGTAATGCTCTCATTAAACATGTGAGCCTATTAATCATGACTTAATTCATTATATAAAAGCATTACTTCTCCTTAATGTGTCACTTCAAAACATGAATAGTTAAGTATTTGCTAATACTTTACTAATGCTTAACAGTGTGCAGTTCTCATAAAGTGTTAGTGAGTGTAAGCCATCAGTCCATACAAAATGGATGTTTCCTTTCTGTTTAAAGCCTTTTCATTTGGGTTTTTCAAGGACGTGACGATGCTATTAGAGGTCGACCTTAATGCTAACCCTAACATATAGGTTAAAGAAGAGGGTGTGAAAATGAATCGCTGTGTTGCTCATCACTCTAGGTTTTGAGTCTTACATACGACATCATGACTTTATTTGTTATGGCATCATAGTTACAGTCACACCAAAGACCCACAGACTCAGTGGGATTTTTGGTGTGACTGATAGCATCTGTCTGCAATGAGATATTATATTTCCCAGCTTCTGAATTTTAATAAATGTCGAAGGAAATTGAGTGAGTCAATCTGGGTTTAAAGTCTTTATCAGGACACCTCAGCAGGGAGCAAACCTGTGAACACTGTGCCACAGATCGCTGTGCTCTGAAGCCTGCAGCGCTGCACACTTCTGTTGTTTATTCAGCTCCAGCTTTGGGATGATGTTGAGTGCGGCTTTCATAACCCTCAGTTTGCCTTTTAAGTCACAAGATGTGTCTTGCATGGTGTAATGTGTCTCAGAAAACAGTCAAAACTAGTTTGACAGTGTAGCTACACAGAGTGTACAATTAGCCTGTGGCACCGCTGTTTGTTCAGTCTGATACATTCAAAACGCAGCCGATGGCTCGGATCTAACTGGGAGCTTTATTAGACATGTAAGCTGCTGGTTTGCATGGGATGATGGAATGTTCTCCCACTTTGTGTGTGTGTGTCCATACTTTGGGATTTAGCATGTATAGCTCAGTTGGCAACATCATTTCTGTTCTTTGTAGCATTGTGACCCAGAAAAAAAGTGTAATAAGACCAACACGTGTGTGTGTGTGCGCAACCACAGTGTTTCCTTACCTGCAGTGCTTTCATGTTCTCATATTACCAGTTCTCTATCTCTTATCTCTCTCTTCAACAGCTCTCTTTCTCTCCCCCCCCCTCTTTCTCTCGCTCTTGCCAAGCCAGCCGGTGTTGACGAAGCACTAGCTGTTGAAAGAGAATGACTGTGTGTGTGTGTGCTGTTGACAGAGCTGAGAGATTTAATTGACACCCACAGAGAGAATTATACAAGCTTCCAAATGCTCTCTCTGTGTCTGTTTAATATTTTGCTGCATCTATGCGCATGAGTGTGTCCTAATTCCCACCCATGACCGCAGTGCACGGGGGCTCTGGGGTGAGTGGAGGCTCTTCCTTCCCTCTGTTTTATAGACAGGTCGCATTTGTGTTTCTTCTCTCCTCCTCTTCTCCAGCACTCCCATTTCTTTCGCTCTTTCCTTCCATCATTCATTCTCATTCATGCCTGATTCTCTTGTCTTCTTTCTCTGAGCAGTTCATCCTTTGTGACGTATAATAAACTTCTTTAATCTGTTGTCTTTTTTGTTGTTTACAACATGCTTCAGTCCAAATGTGGGGAATTACAACACATCCTGCAAGTTGTTATCTTCCTGTTTTCTGTCCTTTGTGATTTCATATGTGCGTGCATTCATTGTAAGAGTGTGTTACTATGGTTTGGAGTTACTTCCTTTGGCTTTGTATGTATCATATTTTATCAGGATGAGTATTTTTTTCCAGAAAAATAAATAAATATATTGTGCAATAAATGTTTAACCAATAAATTGCATAAAATGCTGTTTGTAGCAAAAATGACACAAATTATAACTCCAAGAAGCAAATTTATATTCAATTTAAAAATAAAATTAGTCAGAAGGTTCAATAAACACTCCAGTTTCAAAAAAATTATTTATTTTTTTTTTTTTTTGCAGTTAATGGTTCCTACTTTGAAGGTTTAAAGAGAAAAATGAAGGTTGGTGTAAAACAACTAATAAGACCGAATAAAACACTGAGTTACAAAACATAACATAAACATTTAAAATGCGTTGAAAGTTTGTTCAGCTAATCTAATCAATATTTGTATATCAACTTACAGAAATGCATGCGTGAGTGTGTTTCCTCAGATAAAGTCAAACACAGGGCCGTGCAGAGATGTTTAAAGGGGCGGGTGCTCAAAGTTAAAAAGGGGCACATTGAACCAGGCTGAATAACAACTACACACATTCATCAAGAATCTAATATGGGATCGCATCATAGTATATCACTGTTGTGAGGTGGTGACAAGGCAAAGCAAACGTAACCTGTGTTTGACCTGATTGGTACAATGTTGCTGTTGGGGGGTTTCTGGTGCTGCTGCTGCTGAATGTGCTGGAGGGCAGGGCTGATCTGAGACTGTAGACATTAAAAAGTTCATAAGAGAGATGGGAGCTGATTAAACAAGTGTCATGAGATAATAACAAAATGCGCTTGGAACTACACTCAACAAAAATATAAACGCAACACCTTTGTTACTGCTCCCATTCCCCATGGGATGGACGTAGAGACCTAAAATTCATTCCAGATACACAATATAACCATCCCTCCCAAACAGTGGTCACAAATCAGTCCAAATGTGTGGTAGTGGGCACATCTGCTATATTGAGATAATCCATCCCACCTCACAGGTGTGCCACATCAGGATGCTGATCTGACATCATGAGTAGTGCACAGGTGTACCTCAGACTGCCCACAACAAAAGGCCACCCTGGAATGTGCAGTTTTGTCAGAGTGTATAAGGCAACAAAAAAACTGTGCGAAATAAACTCGGCTCTGCCTGTGAATCACTCTTTGCTTCTGTTCCTCCTTCATCCCCTCATCTCATCTATCACTCTCCCCTTGCTGTCCATCTGAGAACAAGGCACAAACTGCTATTGCAATAAACTATTATTTAGTTATCCACACTCAGCAACTGTTGCTCTTAACCTACAATAAAATGATGATAAAATGTTATAGAAGCAAAACATTCCTGGAATACCTCTCCAACATCTGGTACGTGTGTCATTACCTGCGCTCTTTGTAATCCAGCTGCTGAGGGATTTAGTAGCCTCACACAGCTCCGACTGTTTCCTCCTCGTGTCCTTACCAGGTATGTCTGGACAATGTTATATAATGAGTAATAATTTAAAACATCTATACACATAAAACACACACAAGCACGTACACACAGGGACATTTTAGACCTTCTTCAGAATACTGTATATACTATGGCCACAAGTTTCCATCATGTTGCTGATCCAGAATCCTTCCCTTATTATTTATTACTAGAGCTACAATAATAAAGCAATGAGAAAAAAGTAATAAATATGAAATAATGTATTTATGATGATTCCATTTGTTTCACTATCCACTCTGTGCAGGCAGAAAGTTTATTAAATGTTTAAACTGCAGAGATACAAGAATTTTACTGCTGTAAAATCAGCATTTTGTCATATTTAGAATATAAGTCTAATATAATATATTTCTTAATTTATGTTCTTTAAAATACAGTGTGTGTTTTTAAAATATCACAATTTTAATAATCCATAATTATGTGGACATGCACATTATATCGTTTTTAGTGAAATATAATCCCCCCTGAAAGGCAGGAAAAGCCCGGTAATTTACTTTAAAACTAAAAATGTTCCCTATGACCAGCACTACTTGTGCAGTTAATAAAAGGACAGGTAATGTTTGTCGCGCCGTTACACACACAGCAAGCTCATCAGTTGCCACATAATAAGCTAATACTCCTGTGTGCTATAGACTACAGTGTGCGCTGTACACCTGCTTACTGGTTGTGTCGCATCAGTCTGTGTCTCTGAGTTAATTTGTGTTTCTCCTACAGCTCCGGACCGCCCAGGCAGAAAAAATGTGCGTGTTCTTTGTGAGCTCGTTCCCGGCTCGTAATCAGCGCGTTCTGCCGTCAAAGGCGATGTTAACCATTCCTTGCCGTCAGTCCCCTGACCGTGGTCGGGAGACGCGAGGGGAGATGCTTCCTCCAGGGCCGAAGTTTGTCCTCCTTCGGGGTTAACTCCCTTCACTTTTGTGGAGTAGTGAGGCAGACAGAAATCAGCCGAGGCACCGGAGAGTACTGAAGAGATGAGGCTTTAATAACAGTACTGCACACTTCGAAAACACACTGCATAGGCTGTAGCCCGTTAGAACGGTGCTCCTGGTCGCCCTCTCTACTCATGACACACTCTCTCCCTCTTTTTTTCCTCTTCCGCTCCCCGCATTTCCTTCACGCGCATGCTCACACACACATCACATACACTCCTTACTGCACCCAGTCACACACAAGACAGCAATTCTCGCAACAGCGATCATTGGTTAATGGTCATCATGTGACTGATGCAAGCCAGATCCTTTTAAAAATGTGATTAATAGTTAAATATTATTGCTGAGGGGCACAGACAGGACTCCGCACACAAACATAAAAAAATAAAAAATTAATAAAAAACAAAATTGCCTCATTAAAAGGGAATTTTAGGCACCCATCAGCCCCCCCCCCCCCCTCCCCACATTGGTCGGATTGGTCGAGCCTCTTGTTTTTCAGTAAAAGCTGCGAATTACAAAATCTCTTGAGTTTCCCTATAATATGTCACCTGTCTGGAAACAAAACACAGAAATACAGAAAAATGAGCATCATGATGTTGTCATGACAAATCAATAAGTTCCCTCAAATAGTTCCCTCTAGAGGTGTGGAGACCAAAAACCAGGCTAAAAGGACATTTATTATTCGACTATAAACATGGTGGGAAATATGGAAATGTTTCTTTGTTTAACTGCTGTCATAGAGCAAGTGGAGCCTTTTAGTCCCTGTGAAAACCATCATCAAACAGGAAAACCATCCTGTTTTAGTAACCACCATGTTACTAAAACAGTGCTGGACAATAGACATGAGGTAGCCATGGACTTATACTGATGACATCAGATATCAGAAACCGCTAACATACACAACAGTTGAACAGATCTGTGATTTGAGAAGCTCTTCCTTCAGTTTCCACACTCCTGCTGTTTTTTATTGGGTGATAAGTTAGCAGCTGCTCTCACAAACATCAGCCTGGCTGGACTGTAGGGTGAGAAAGCTGTTCATTTTGCTCATAGATTAGTCTAATGTAAGATATACTGTTTTAAAACAGACCTTGTCCCCTAAGACAAGAATGTCTTTGGAACTGCTGAATTCTGATGAGGTGAACACAACCTCATCAGTCATCAGTCACTGATTTCTTCTTCTTTAAAAAACACTTTTGGCTCGTTAGTCCTGCTTCAGAGTTAATGACTAAACTGCTTCATGTAACAGATTAGTTTGGGCATCTGTCTGAAGTCTGCTGAAGTCGTACATCAGGTTTGCACTAAAGTTATCGCTGGAGTTTATTGGATATATCTATTTGAATCAAAGAAAAGGCGTTAGTCATATAAAACAAAGATGTTAACATACTGTGCATGTGCATGGAATTACATATCAACAACAAGTGCATTCTGCTCAACCATAACCATGGATGGATTATGAACCTTGTGATACTAGCATTGACAGATATGGGGTCTGTTTTTATAATGATTTATGTTACAATGAATTTGAATCCAACATACTCATGCAGATATGCCCCGTAAAGGATGTTACATACTCTATATATAGTGTTGATAATGCGAACACCTGTCAGATATAACAATAATAATGGATTGCATTTATATAGCGCTTTTCGGGGCCCTCAAAGCGCTTTACAATGCTACTATTCATTCACACTCACATTCACACACTGGTGGAGGCAGCTACAGTTGTAGCCACAGATACCCTGGGGCAGACTGACAGACACGAGGCTGCCATATCACGCCATTGGGCCCTCTGGCCATCACCAGTAGGTAGCTGAAGTGTCTTGCCCAAGGACACAATGACCAAGACAGATAGAGCTGGGGATTGAACCGCCAACCTTCCGGTTACAAGATGAGCTTGCAAACTGGGCACGCTCCATTTTGCGTCACTATTTTTAAATCCCTGTAGAACCGGAACCACGTAAGCTAGCGCAATATTTTTTTTTTGCATATGAAACCGGAGGAGTTGTACTTACATCTTATGTCATCAGCTTGTCCTAGGTCACGGTTTCCTTCCACATACAGCTTTGTAAAAATTGCATAAAAACCACTTGCAGCAAAAAACCCCATAATATTCCAGAAACACGGTTTGCCGATCCGATCAGCTGTTTGTAAAACTTCCTAGGTTGGAATATCGCGAACTATCTTATGTCCGCCATTACCTGCCCAAAACCAGAAGTGACATCATTTTTCGCAGAAGATGTAGTTTTTACTTATAGGCCTGATAAGCCTATTCTGGTGTTTTTAAAAGTCACGTTTGACTTCATGCTTTTCTGAGTAGTTGCTGGGATGCTTAGAACTCAAATTGCACTGCTTTAAATAGTTTATTTTGATGCACATGCTGTTTTCTTTGCAAATTTGCATTATAATTTTTATTTTCATTATTCCTGCAGTATATAAAAATTGGTATATCTCAAAAATAAAACTATGAAGACACTCAAAATAAATTTCCTGTTGTTGTAAACTATTTTTTGCAACTTCTTTGTATTTAAAGTTTTGAGGGATAAACTTCTTAAATTTCTCTTAGTAGAAATATATGTCAAAAAACCCAAAATGATTTTTAATTTTTTTTGCAGTTCATTGCATGTTTTTGCAATTTATGTAATTACTATGGACTTAATGCATACATATTATTAAAGTTTGGGCTATAACAGTTGTATTGATGTATACCAACTTGAAATGCTCTGAAAAATGTCTCCACAGCATGTAAAAATATAAACTAGGCTCTGGCAGACTTGGTTCTATGGTAGGTCTTAAAGGGTTAATGTCATCCTGGTAAGTTGTACACTGTAATAATTCGATCTTCATCTAAAAATAACATATTTTCTTCTTATGTTTGCACACAGTACACCACTCTGTACACATAAATGAATCGCATACACACTTATTTATTCAGTTTATTACAAGGTTCTGAACTATTCACGAACATAAATCTGCATATTCATAACCCCACTTTGGGGTCTGTGCAGAATACACAGATCACACGGAGCACATGTTAAATCCTCCCTGTTTTATCTCTACACCACTGCCCCATCGCCTTTTGCAGCCCACAGAAACTTTTTCATGCATGATAAATTTTTACATCATAATCATTTTTATTTTCATCCTGAAAGATGCAGATGAGGTTGCGAAATCATTGAGAGCATGACATTAGCTAATCTTGTTGATGTGTGTTTGCTTATGTGCATAAGTCCATATGCAGGAACACAGGTTTGTGCAGTCATGTATGTGTGGGTCTTCCTATAATGCCGTGTGTAGCTCTCCCCAGAGTGTTGACTGTATTTATGTTCAATATGTGTGTGTGTATTTGTCATAGTCTTTTCATAAAAAGGAGGATGAATGAACACTGAAGAAGCGTTAGTCTGAGTCATGCACATGAGCCACCGCAAATCTGTAGTTTGTGTGTGTGTGTGTGTGTGTGTGTGTGTGTGTAATGATCATAGAACAACTGGACAAAAATACCGAAGGTCAAACGATGTGATCTATGTGACTTTCTCATAAACATTATTGAATCACTATATACATGCAGACAGATATGAATCACATGAAGTAGGAAATATTTGTGTGAGAGTCGGGATAAAGAGAATACTGTATGAACAGCTATCTAAATGACAAATTTCCATATAAATGAATGTTCTGCACTCAGCCTGAAAGCCATAGTGATTCATTGTCATGCATGTTAAAATGCAGTGTATTTGCTGTGACCTTAGCATTCTGTCTGTTTCACTATAATTAGGGTTAAAGGTCAGTGTGCTATTTAATGTATTAAGAAAACTTAGAAGAAGAAAGAATGTAACAGAAGCCACAAATTAGTTTTATTTCATCTGTGCTGCTTTTGTCCAACTAGTCAGGCATTGACAAACTACGCACTGCAGCAAACGTTGACTTCTGCTTACTACAAATGTTTGCATTATTTGGAAACTGGCACTTCCTGAAAGCTTACATTGTTAAATTCTTACAGAGTGTTTTACTGATGATTTGACATAAAGTTCTAGGAAGTGCTCAAGTAGCACAAAGAACATCATATATCACTACGAGGTAAATCAGGTATAGGTAACAGGTTTAGGATATATAAAGAGGCACATCTAATATTAACTCTTAATTCTCCAAAAGTGCTGAAACCAAAGGAGTTTTTTTTGTCTTTAGGTATAACAGCAGCATTACTCCATCGATCAGTCAGTGTCCTATTTTGGTCCAGGCATAAAAATGTACATATATTAGAGAAAGACGTTTGCTCTAAATATTGCAGTTTGTCAGTGGATCAGTCCTGTGGAATTTGCCTTTTTTCTCTTTACTCTCCATAATACATGAAATTGAGGCTGCGTATATCCACATTCTTAGAAGATAAACTGTAATATTATTGGTGCTAAATGTGTACAGATATAATTTTCTTCCAATCATTCTTTAGATATTTTATTTGCTTATGATCTGCAAAAATGTGCAGTATTTACTCCGATCATAGTTTTCTTTTCTTTTTTCCTGGTCCTCAGTGGTTTGGTCTTTACTTACGTGGTTTTTGTTCCCCCTCTGGCCAAACTATTCAATTACAAATTACACACTAATTACAAACTACTAAAAGAAGAGTCAAGGCTAAAACATTTCAGTTTGTTGTTTATTCTTATTTTAAGCAGTAAGAAGAAGCTACAAATCAAATATTGAAACTTAAACTAGTGTGACTAACTGGTAGTCTGGTTGCTGAAGGCCCCCGGTGTTTTTGTTTAAGGTGTTTCATCCCAATGATTTATACATGAACCAAGGTTACGAGTTGTTAATTAAAAGATGTCTCCACATGCCAAATACGTTGCTATGATTGCAGTAAGCGTTGAAGCACTCATTTCATTATTCATGGTCTGTGGAGGAGCTCCAAGATTCATCTATTTGACATCACTGCACTCTGTCTTTCCACAGTTCAGTTTAGAAAAATTTCTCGGATTCCTAAATTATATATGAACCAAAACAGTTTTGTCAATTTAATGTGCTGCTGAAATGCCCCTTACAGAAAGCATAGTTGTGGTTTTATTACAAATCACATTTAACAAAATCCTGTTCCAAGCTAATCTTTATTTTCTGCTAGAAGCGTCTCTTTCATCTGCCTCTCACTGGTACTCGAAGAGGCCTTTGGCTTTAGCACCTCGCTGCAGTGCTGCATCTAAAATTATAACTCTCAAAGTGGACCAAAGAGATTTTGATTTTTCTGCACTGATGTGTAGGTGCCCTGATGCAGAGTTAGAGAGGTCTTCATGATATGCTCCACATGCTGTGTAGCTGGTTAACTTTCACTGTTTACCATTTATAATCATCCTGGATGCAGTACCTAATGTTTGACGCTGTCTTTACCATCGCTGCCATCACGATCTTCATCATCTCAGGGGCAGAAAGAAATATAGCAACAGAAAAATAATCATTATGCTGCCAGAATGGGATTTGGGCTTCAAAACAGTCTAAAAATAAACATTGTTACAATAAACAGATCAAGAGCGATTGATTGTTTGATTTACAAAAAAGACTTTTTGGTTTTTAAACCAGGATACTCGGATACAAACGTGGATAAATGCTACGATATCAATGGTTCGTGCTGTTTTCACTCCCGTCTTGTCACAAAGCATCAAAAAGCAGCAGCAAGGAAACATGTTGTTGCTTTAGAAACATTTCTATGCAACAGTGCGCTTCATGCCAACTTATGGTTGAGTTGTAGGGTACAATCACATATGTATGAAAGAAACTCTGAACGAGGACAGAAATGAAAGCTGGGAGTTATAATTGTTGTTTTTCAGTAAGCATCTACCACTGAATTTAATAAGTATAATTATGGGCCAAACCAAACAGCCAGCGGTGTTTCCAGGGCAATGATTGGCCACAGATTGCATCCCTCTTACTGTTATTAACACCAAGGATTTACTGTTGCCATCCAATAATGCAGTGGGAGTGGACTGAGTCAGATTATGGAAGTAATTGTACAAATTGGTGGAGCAGGAGCAGATATGTCATGACTTACTTCCTACTAGGTGCCTGAAAGCTTCAAAACCACTGAGTCTAAAATTGACCATAAATCAACCTGATAGTCTTTTATTAGAACGTCTTGCAGTGAGTTTGCAGCACAGCCTCACTCTGCCTCCCTGAAAGGCCAAGCTGATGACATCACTGGGGTCATGTTCTCAAGACTGACAAAGCACGCTCAGAGAACCACAACTCAGTTGCCTTCACAGTGTGAGTAGTGTTACAAGAAGTTTGGATCACCAGCTGTGCAAAGCAGGCAATCTCCATGGAAGTCAGAGCTGAAACTGAGCCAATCCATCAGAGGTAAGTTCAGTCAAATCCAGGGTTAAAGCTATCTCTCTCTCTCTCTCACACACACACACACACACACACACACACACACACACACACACACACACACAATATTGATGATCTACTGTTTTCAGAATTTTTAATTTCTTTCCTTTAGGTTTATAAATGATTTACAGTTTGTAAAGCAGAACAGATTTGTTTTCTGTGTTTTGATTTGTCCCCATATTCTCTTAAAATAAATCCCTGACAGCTTGACAATTGCTCACTAATGTTCACTGCTTTGCTTCATAGGTAAGATGGTAAAATTATAACTCAAGCATCCACCATCTAATTGATGTTAGCTAAACTCAAACCATGCTTTCCTTTCAAGCAATATTAATTCCTATCATGTCAGGGGTGCAACGATACACAAAATTCACGGTTCGGTTCGGTTTGATACTTTGGTGTGAATGTGTGTGTGAATGGGTGAATGACTGAATGTAGTGTGAAGCGCTTTGGGGTCCTTAGGGACTAGAAAAGCGCTATACAAATGGCCATTTACCATTTGGTGTCACGGTTCGATATTTTTTCGATACAAAAAAAATGTTCATTCCTTTTTAATTTTTCATTTATTAAAATTATAAATATATATTTTAACTCAAAAGTACAGTTTTTAAATTTAATGTTGCTGAAACAACAAAGTAATAAAAAAAATCTATCTGAATCACTCATCTTTGGAAAAGAGAGTTTATTACAGAGAAATGGCTCTTTCCAAAATAAAAGCTATGCTATACGCTTCTTCTGCGCTATATTCTCAGCAGCATATTAAACATATCAGGTCCCCATAAGGAGAATCATGTGCTAACGGCTGTCTAAATGAAGTTTGTAGCATGTGTGCTTGTTGTTTTTGTCTGCTTCCACTTGTCTTTGCACTAGGATGATGTGCAGTCATGTTCGTTGTGTTCCCACTAGTGCTGTCAGCGTTAATCTCGTTGAAATGACGTTAACGCCACAACACGGCAAATCTCCGTTAACGAGCTACCGCAGATCGCCCCGTGCGTGGGGCTGGACGGCCAACACGTTAACGAGCTAACTGCGCTAACCACTAGTTTCCACCAATGTAATTGAGCATTGCGTGGCACATCCGACATACTGTTTTACTTTTGTCCATGACACGCTTACCTTCAGGGTCATACGTCACATGAAAACCAAAATAGTTCCATAAGCCAGATCTGAATGAGGGTGGGGGAGGTTCAATTTGCCATGTTGTAACCAGAGCTTAACTTCTGTCTCACTAGCTTGCCCTGCGCTCAGTAAATCTGCGTTCGACTACTCCGCCCAGGCTGCACTGTCGAGCGCAGATCCACTGAGCGCTCAACACAGACAGCATTGTCAGAAGAAAAGTTGATAAAATAAATGAAAAATGTTGTAATGTTCGATACATATGCGTACCGAACCGAAAGCACTGTATCGAACGGTTCAATATCGATACGAGTATCGTTGCACCCCTAGTAATAACCTAACAGTGTTTTCTGTAACATCGTTGATTAAGTGACAGGTTTCAGGGCTCAGATTGGACAGTCTTTTTAAGTCAGAGGGGACACCTGCTCGCATACCGACTTTCTGATTTGTTCCCATTGAACATTTTAATTTGACAATGACAAACGTGTTCAATTATATATTTTTTCACATTTGTAACAAATTGTATCTGTCTCAGAAAATCGCACAACCTTAGAGTCCATATCAATCACTGAACAAGATGTACAGCACATGATACCTGAGTATTTCTGCTGTTTTTGTTCTTACAGTTTCTCTACTCTAACTGTTCCATCCATTCATTTCCTTTACAGCTGATCCATTTCAGGCTCGTGGTGCAGGTGGAGGGGGAGAGCCTACCCACCTCCGCCTATATGAAAGGCAAGGTACAACAAGGAAAGGTTGCCAGTCTATGCCAGGGCTAACGTAACACACTATTAGCACTCACATTCACAGCTACTTTGAATCACAGATGTCTTTTGATTTGATTTGATTTTAGGAAATAAGGAAAGATTCTGACTTATGAAGAATCTTTGTAGATCCCATGATGTGACCTATGTAAGTGGCTGGCATCAATTATGTTTGTGCATTTTGTCTTAATTAGCTTATGCTTGTGTCTTGGTGTTACACGAGGTGCCAACTGATAGAATCCAATAAAATGCTCAGACTTTTTGTTGTTGTCAGTTTATTGTGAGGAGGCAGTTTTTCCACTTCTTTGTTCCTCCTTATATTTGTTCCTCCGAGTCCGTCCAGTCTTTTAAATTGCGTCTTAAAACTTATTGTTTTAGTCTGGCTTTTGATTCAAACTAATAAGCTATTTCATGGCTAGTTATGTGTTTTTTTTACCCATATTGTTCATATTGTTTCCTGCCCTCCTTTTAACTGTTTCTTTTATTCTATCTTGTGCTATTGCTCTGACCGACTGTGAAGCACTTTGGTCAACTGTGTTGTATTATTATGTGCTATAGAAATACATTTTGATTTGATTTTCATTCTGATAATCTCCCTCCCTCCCTCTAGGATTATGTTTTCTGAGTCTTTATATCGATTCTATAATTGTTTATCCTTATGTTGAGATGATGACTGTTATTCTCTCACTGATAAATTCAAAAACTGTGAACCAGAAATGCATAGCAGGAACGGTGCAGACCGAACACAGCACTTGTGGGCTGCATCGACTCAATGTGTAGTTACATTTCTAGGGAGGTTCAGGTCAACTTTCAGAGGGGTTTCAGAGGAGTCATGTGATGTAGCGATGGTGTAAATTTCCCACTGAAGCATAAACCCCAGAAAGAAGAAAAAGCACAGACATAGATGAACACTCAGGGAACTGTATACAAAAGGTGAATAACTGGGGCTGGGACACTGAGCCATGGCACAGAGCTGCAGAGTGGAGGCTGTATGGAGAACCAGGTGGGTTGCTGGCCGCACAGAGCAACAAGGGAACTGTAGCTGAACTGTGCAGGGTCCAGAGTATTAATCCGAGCAAGTAAAGGCTGAGTTCTAGAGCGGAGCCGCTGAATCAGATGAGTTTCAGGCCTGAGGAGCAGCACTGAACAAAGGCTGCAGACTGACCTGCGTCTGTGCAGCAGTGTGGGCGGTGGATGAGAGGGCAGCAGAGGTAGACAGTGTGATAAACTTTCAAACTTTCTGCCTTTCCCCGTATTTTTCAATGAAAATATGGTTCTTATTTTATGGCAAGAAAATGACCCGTTCAGTCTGAAATAATATCACTCAATTGTAAAGATAATAAAACTACTAACATGTAATCTTAAATTCTCATATTGTCAAATTTTACTTATTAGAAAAATAATGTAAAATTGAACAACTGCTTCAAAACAGTGACTTGCTTTGGTTGCAGCTGTTTTTGCAGGACGAGGTCAAAATGAATATTTGGGTGATTATGAGTAAGAACATGCGGAATCATAAAATTATGAATATTTGAAGTCTGAGGTTCACAAAGAATGTGCTACATCTCACTCAGCCTTGAGAATGTTTGAGAAGTTCAGGGTCTCTCCAAAGATCCTCAGGATTTTCTATACAGGCGCTGTGGAGAGCATCCTCACACAGAACATGACATCGTGGTTTGGGAACAGCTGTGTGAAGGACCAAAAAGCTCTCCAGAGAGTGATCCGTACAGCAGAACGCTGCTGCAGGATTGCTCTCCCCCCGCTTCAGGACACCTACACCAGGAGATGCCGGACTAGAGCAGCGCAGATACTGAAGGACCCGTCCCATCCTGGCAACAAACTGTTCCAACTTCTGCATTCTGGTAGAAGGTTCCGCATCTTCCGGGCAAGGACAGAGAGACTCAAGAGGAGCTTCTATCCCCAAGCCATCCGTGCCCTAAACACACACACCCGCCCGCTCACATCATCTCACATCATCTATAATTGACTGAGACAGGACTCTCTTCCAGACACTAAACCAAGGAACAATGTACATTTCAAATTCCTTTAATTTTAAATATGTTTATATTGTCTATCCTGTAAAATAGTCAGATGTCTATTCTTATTAATATACAGAATTCACCTGCTTGCTGCTATTACTGCACATTCACCCAATGTATATACTATATATATATATATATATATATATATATATATACACTCAACAAAAATATAAACGCAACACCTTTGTTACTGCTCCCATTCCCCATGGGATGGACGTAGAGACCTAAAATTCATTCCAGATACACAATATAACCATCCCTCCCAAACAGTGGTCACAAATCAGTCCAAATGTGTGGTAGTGGGCACATCTGCTATATTGAGATAATCCATCCCACCTCACAGGTGTGCCACATCAGGATGCTGATCTGACATCATGAGTAGTGCACAGGTGTACCTCAGACTGCCCACAACAAAAGGCCACCCTGGAATGTGCAGTTTTGTCTCACAGCAAAATGCCACAGATGCCACAAGCAATGAGGGAGCGTGCAATTGGCATGCTGACAGCAGGAATGTCAACCAGATCTGTCGCCCGTGCATTGAATGTTCATTTCTCAACCATAAGCCGTCTCCACAGGCGTTTCAGAGAATATGGCAGCACACCTGGACAACAACAACACATACGCCAGAATGCTGTTTATAGACTTCAGTTCAGCATTCAATACAATCCACCCCTCACAACTCATCAGGAAACTGACAGACCTGGGCATCAGTTCCCTCATCTGCAAATGGTTACTGGACTTCCTGACCAACCGCCCCCAACATGTCCGGCTGGATAACCGCTGCTCATCTACAATCACAATGAACACCGGTGTACCACAAGGCTGTGTGATGAGCCCTTTCCTCTACTCCCTCTTCACCCACGACTGCAGACCGGCTGATGGTTCCAACACCATCATTAAGTTTGCAGATGACACCACGGTGATTGGCCTCATCAGTGACAACGATGAGGCCGCCTACAGGGAGGAGGTGGATCGTCTGGCTGAGTGGTGCGACAGAAACAACCTGCTGCTAAGGAGCTCATCGTGGTCTACAGGAGGAATGCTGACCCACATCCACCCATCCACATTAAGGGGACGGCTGTGGAGCGTGTGAGCAGCTTCAAGTTCCTGGGAGTCCACATCTCCGAGGATCTCACCTGGACGACCAACTGCTCCAAGCTGGTCACGAAGGCTCACCAGCGCCTCTTCTTCTTGAGGACTCTGAGAAAGAACCACCTGTCCTCAGACATCCTGGTGAACTTCTATCGCTGCACCATCGAGAGCATCCTGACCAACTGTATAACAGTCTGGTACGGGAACTGCTCTGCCTCGGACCGGAAGGCGTTGCAGAGGGTCGTGAAAACTGCCCAGCGCATCGCCGGAGAACCACTTCCTGCCATAAAAGACATCTACAGGAAGCGGTGTCTGAAAAGGGCTGGGAAAATCATCAAAGACCCCAGTCACCGTTCACATGGACTCTTCACCCTCCTGCCCTCTGGGAGGCGCCACAGGAGCCTCCGGACTAAGACCACCAGGTACCGGAACAGCTTCTTCCCCACAGCTGTCAGACTCCTGAACTCTGCCTCCTGACATCTGACCCACGTTAAACACATGGACTGAACACACACACACCCACAATGGACAACTGTACCCTCAAACACACAATAATAACATGGACTGAACCACCACTCACAACCACTAGCACTTTATATAGCATCTGTAGAAATTATCCACACCCTCACTTATCTTAACTGCACTACTGTATAGCTCTGTGTAAATAATCATTCTGTACATTTGATAATTTTTAATCCTACAACTGTTTACAACTTGCATAGTTCCCATTTCTGTATAGCTGTATATCTCAGATTCCTGTAAAGTTATTTATTTCATATTCTGTATAGTTTTTCATATTTATATCCTGTTCATATCCTGTACATAGCTTGTGCTCACTACAGCCTGTACATACTTATAGTTATAGAATATTCACAACATACTTCATACCATGTACATTATAACATACCACAATAGACCCATTTCTGTAATATACTTACATATCTATATTATTGCTAATATATATTGTAATATATCTATATCACTAAAGCACTTCTGGATGGATGCAAACTGCATTTCGTTGCCCTGTACCTGTGCATGTGCAATGACAATAAAGTTGAATTCTATTCTATTCTATTCTAATTCTACTTACCAGGTAAAACTGGTTACAGTTTTGTTAAAATTTGTGACTTTCTCAGTGGCTTCAGACCACAAGCATTTAATGAATGTGAGTTAGAAAAAATGAAAATTACACACAGGATTGTGGAAATAATCATTAGCAGAGAGTAAGTGAGAAGTGTCAGTAATGCTGTCACATTTCATAAATAAGCTCAATGTTCAGCTCACACTGATGAAAATGATCTAGTTCACATTCACATTCCCAAAAATAAACCAGCCTGGTTCACATTCATGTCTTTTTTTTAAGTTAAAGAGCTGCTCTGAACTCTGCCACTAAAATCTCCTCCTACACTTTCATCCTCAGCATTCAGTCATTTCCTGACGTTCCTGCTATACCCTGGGTCACAATGACAAAACAACGTCACAGTTTTCCTGCTGACAAAAAGGCCACTGATCAAAGTGACCTGGAGTACTTCTCAGTGGAGCAGCTTTTGGTTTCCCATTCTACCCTGTGTTAATTATTCTGTTTGATCACAATCACTTATTGATATTATTTATCCATATTACATCATTCAGTCACAATGGACAAGTTATTTTATTTATTATTGGAACCTTCACTGACCTGCTTCACTCCTGCATGGATGTAACTGGCTGCTTATTATGACCGAAGGTTATAATTTATTCTTCAGGATCTCTGGCTACCATGTAGAACATCAGTTGTCACACATTTGACATATTTGTCATGTTCTGGCCTTTGTCTCGTGTTCCTATTGTCTCCTTTTCACTCCTCCCCTGTTTGTCTCTCTACATAAATCCCTCTTCTGCTCTCTAGTCTCTGCCAGATTTTGCAGTTTGTCAGAGCGATGGTAGCTCATCACCCATCTCCAGTTTCACACCGTTCTTGAACTGGAACTCTGTATAACTGCATACTTTTCTGTGCCTGAGGTCTGCTGCCTCCTCATGTTTGCTGCCTTTCCACTTTGCTCTGCTCAGTCTGTCACAGTCTCTCAGTCTAGTACTGCAGCCACATCGACTCAACTCATCATCACCTCCCATAAAGACTAGGCTGTCTCTCCATCATTCAACTCTGAATCACAGTAAAAGTGATTTTCTGCTGTTCAGGTCAAAAAATGATCAATTTCTTGTGTTTATTTTTTAACAAGCAAATCTTCATAGAGACTGTAGGAAATGTTGACAGTGTGCATAGGCAGGAGTTTGGGGTGTATGGATGCTACAACAAACATTGGACTTTTCAGTTTTAAGGCAATCGTTTTTATTTAAGTCATTGATTTGCATTATTAATTTTTATGGTCACCGTTAGAACAATTGTCCGTTAACCTTAAAGCAAATTTAACCAAATAAAAATCCTAAATCTAATCATACTGTTTTAGCTTCTTTAGGTAGCCAGACATTTAAAATTACAGCATCTTATCATAAAATGGTATCTTTGTGATAAACTCATTTCCAAACCCGGTTTACTCTGTGGGTCTAAAGTATCACAAACAGGAAGAATCTAGAAAAACTAAATGTCATGGAAACATGTAGTTACACCACGTCAAACACAGATATGTACCACTGAAAAACACAATGACTGACTGGACAACTCTTCTACTTACTAAGCAGTCAGTATAGAGGAGACACAGAGATTAATCCACCAGAAGCGATAACTCTAACCCTATCAGTTAACCCTGTATGTTGGAAAAAGGCAAAATGAGCTTAATGTTATTAGTTTGCTGACTGCAAAGACATGGAGGAACAATTCAATAAACTCAAAGTGATTACTTAAGGTAATAACTAAGGTGATGGTTAATGACCTGCATCAAAAGAGAAAAGTTAGCATCTCCCCTAAACATGAGGAGATCTGAGGCTAGCTGTGAAGCTTTCCAGACTCTGCAGAAAAGCTACAATGAAAAGACTCTGGTCATTTTAATTACCTGCTGCACGCATGCATTCAGAGAAGTACAAACATTTGCTGGTTTGAAAAAGGTGGTGTTATGAGTGCTACTGTGATTCTTCAAATGAGATGTATCGAACTCGATACATTTGCTGCTTGGTTTGAAACCTTTGATTTCCTGACCTCATGCTCCTGCTGCTGTTACTGCCGTCAGGAAGAACGTGTCTTACGTGAACATGTTGACTTCAACGTAAAAGTAAAGGCCAAACATACAACACCATGACCTAAGTTGAAAAACCCTCCATTTTCCTTAAAAACTGCCTCCGGCACGACCTCAGGCTTCGATGATTGACGCGACAGCATCGTCCTCTCGCTCACTGACAACAGCACAGCTCGAGAATGGAAAGATAAATGCCAGTCACGCTCTGTGCCCTGCACCGGCCACTCAGAGTAGTCGAGAAATCAAATAGTGTGTTGTTTTAAAGACATGACAGTGCCACTAAAACACCTGAGCTCAGCAAATGGGTTCACGGCCCCTTCCTTAGCCTTCCTCTCGTCCTCCCCCCGCCCTCCTGCTCATCTCTCCATCATCTCCCCTCTTGACCTCCACTCACTCAGCCTCCATTTAGCACTTCTCTTCTTCCACACCTGCACCTTCTTCTCTGACTTCATCTGTACATCCTTTCTCTGTCTCTTCATCCCTTTGTCTCTCCTCAGCATGTTTCATCTCCTTTTCATCTTCCCTTTTGTGCTCCGCTTTCCTACACTTCTTCTTCAGCCTTCCAACCTTTCAGTCACACGTTCATTATTCTCTTTCATACAGTCCGTTATTCCACCCCCACAAAGCTACACACACACACACTCTGTCCTCTTATTTCCCAGCAGCCCAAGCCCCATTTGACCTTAGTAAATGCACCCATAGAACGCCTATTGATTTATGCATACAGATGGAGTGAGTGAGTGTGTGTGTGTGTGCGTGTGAAAGAGTGTGTATTCCATTGTTCACCCTTCTCAATGTCATATGCTTGTAAGCTTCCCAAGTCCCTTTCAGTGTGTGAGCATGTGTGAGTCTGAAAAAGAAACTTGTGTGTATGCACATATATATAGATATTTATATATGTATGTGTGTGTGTGTCACTTGCAAACCCTAAAGTGATTGAGATGGAGAGGGTGTTACACGGATGCTCGTATGCATGCACAATCATCCAGACCCCAATATAGTCTGAATGACAGCTGGTACGTCCAATCAGGGCACACAGATAAGCACAGGGGCACCAGTTTGATTGGTAGATAAAGCGGATGGATTAACACACAGGGCCTGGTGCTCTCTCTGACTCTCTCATTCCCATGCTAAATAATGTAGCTGCTTGTTTGATGAAGAACAAGTAAGTGGAGTGGGCAGAGGGGAACATGCTGGAGGTAGGGGTGGGGAGAAACAGGGCAATCTGCAAAATGAGAGGAAATCAGAGGCGCTGACAAAAGAGAGTAAGGGAATGTGGAATGGATAAGAAAAATAAAATAATAGGAGGACAGGAAGAAAAGTGAAAAGAAAAGGACATCAGTGATGTTGGTTCAAAACTGCTAGAAGAGAAAAGAGGAAAAGAGTGCATATGTTACCCACTGTTGTGTCACCTTTCCAGAGCTTTTTACTCAGAATGTCTTTGCAGGAGACATATACAGATTTACTGCTGTTCACTAGGGGACTGAGGTCCCTGCTTATTCCTGGGGTCTATGCATTTTGTTAATGCTGGAAGTGAAACAAGACCAACGGTGTATCGTAACTTATATGTGTAGGAAGCTTAGTGTGAATAGTGTTGTGTCCAGTGTTGGTCAAGTTACTTGAAAAAATTAATCAGTAACTAATTACTGATTACTTCCACAAAAAAGTAATCCCGTTACTTTACTGATTACTTATTTTCAAAAGTAATTAATTACTTAGTTACTTAGTTACTTGGTTACCTTTTAAAAACACGATTTACAACCTGAAGAGGTGATAAAGCGATAGATCTTTCAGTCCAATTCTACTTTTTCTACATAATCCATCATACAAAATGTAATCAAATGGAAAACTCTCTTTTTTTTTAACTTGTTTTATCAGTTTTGATCTTTTAACTTTATGCATCAAGCAAAAATTTAATTATATGCAACATTCTCTGACTGGAAGAAATTTGTTTAACATTTAAACCTATTTTCTGCACATTCCAGCACATAAAATAAAATATTTTTTGTGTTTACACTCACTCTTTCAAATAGATGCAAGTAAAACGCAGCAGAAAATAAATAAAGTCAAAGACTCAGCGGTCCTGTTGCTCTATTTTCACCTGTAAAGCAGGACTACGGTAGGCGGAGGTTTACCCTGGTGCAGGTGTGCCGCGGTCAGTTGAAGAATCCGCGATTTTCTCTGTGAGTTTCCCATTAAGTCGTTGCGCACTCGGTGCTTGCTTGGAAGTTTAGGGGTTTTTTTCGCTGTAAAGTTTTCTTCCCACGCACAACGGACGCTAATGTTTTTGTCACTTTTTATGGAATAAAACTCAAAGTAAAGTCAGTACTTCCACGCTTTAAACGCTGCATGCTCATACTCTCTCCCACAATCGATATATGATCCATTGTTGATCTGCACACAGCTGTTGTCACCAACGGCGCACTAGCTTACGCCACTGTCGTGAGACATTCTCGCAAAAAAAATCACGGTTTTAGTAACACAGTAACGCAGCGTTCCTACAGGAAAGTAACGGTAATCTAATTACCGATTTTGCAATAGTAATCCCTTACTTTACTCGTTACTTGAAAAAAGTAATCAGATTGTGGTTGTGTCAAACTGAATTCAGCGAGTTCGGGACATTGGACTGTGATTTTCTATCTAATAAAATTCCTTTACATCAAAGACGTCTATTTAATATGTATAAAGAACAAACAACACTGTAGGACTTTTGTGTCTTTACCTGAAATGGCTAAAGATGCCTTTGATGGTGTTAGCTACTTAGCTAGCGAGCTAACACTGGCACCAGTAAAAGCACTGCAGTGTGTCAAAAGTGACCAACCAGTCGTTCTGTATTTAAGAGTTAAAATATACATTAGAATATAAATTTAAAGAAAGGGTGCAACAAAAACCGTATAGCAAACACATCTACTTTATTTAATTATTATAGAGGATGGTCTCTGTGTAAAGTTAAAAAAATAATTGTGGATAATGTTCTGGTGTGAGCTGCATTAAGATAGAGATATATAAAAACAGAAAGCTCAAAATTACACGTTTTTTTTTCTAATTTATTCCACACAACTCAAAATTCACTATTTGATGGATAACACCGGTGTAGGAAAACTAATAAAATATGAGATGATGGTGTTTTACTTTGACAACGTTACATGATATTTAAAATGTCAGTGTCAAAAATAATCTTTTGGAGGATATTAGCTGTAGTCTAGCGTATGGATGCAAAATATGTTTTTTATTGTGTGAAAAGAAAAGTGAGAGTCAGTTTGAAACAGCTTCAGTCTACTGGTTTAAAAGTGAGAGGTCACTGGGGGAATAAAAAAAAGTGTAGTCATCACTGACGTCTTTTTAAATGTGGTCAAGTTTTAATATTGGTAATTCACAACATAATAAGAACCTACATCCATGCACAGACTGAAAGACGTACATCAAATTAATGTGACAGTTTGCGTCCACCCCCCTGTATGGACTGACATCTTCATTATGACACTGATTGGATGAAGGAAGTTGCCAGTGATGTAAGGAGTCATAGCACAGGAAGGCGATGTTTCGTTCAAGGCTACAAAGTGCTATTTCTTGCATCTTTTGTTGATCCAGTGTAGTGTGAGGCTCATCTGGTCTCAGTTGTGCTTGTCACTCATGTTCTGAGTGGGGCCTAAAGCTGAGGTAACCCCTGTGTCACACGCCTCTGTATGCTTTGAAGCAAGGGATAGTCAGTGAGCTATGACAAAAATTGACTGTGATGTGCAAAATATTTGTCAGTGTACACTCTGCTGTGTGTGTGTTCTCACTGTGTCGTTACTTTGTTACAGGAATATCTTTGCCATATGCTGCTAGCACTCACAAAAGCCATGACGGCACTTAAAGTTAACTACATGCCAAAGGCAAACGGTTAATGCTCTGAAGCCAAAAAGCTGATTTTTGGCAAAATGATGAATTAAGGCCACAGTCACAGTCAAATGCACATTAAAAACTGATTATAATCTGCTTATTTAGCGATTTAATTGTTAAATCACTGTACAACTCATGACCTAAACCTGATTAATGGGTGAGGAGCATGTTTCTTTTGTGCTCACACCTGCCAAAAATTCTGGCATTATTGTTGTGGATTGTGGGTTTTAAAAGGTTACAGAATCCCTGCCTCATGTGGGAGTCTGCTAAGCCAAATCTGGCTTTGTAGGAACTGTGCCTGAGCCATCAACAGCTCAGCCAGCTTGGAACAAACACTGGAGATAGTGTCTGTAAACCAGCCAGGCCACAGTGAAGCTGGGCAAAATAGGTCATGGGCTGCACGCTGGTGGATCCTCAGGAGAATAGAAGCACGGTTGTGTTTTGATGAGCCTGGCTCCCCTGGTGAAACTCTACCTAAATTTACTCTTAATGGGTCCAGGGGATGAAAATGCCGAATGCTCGAAATTTCAGGCGTGTAAACAGCTGCTGATAGAAATTTTGGCCATATTGGAGGAGTGGATGAGAGCCTTTCTGGTTTGGGGACACTCTCTGTAACCAATCTGCCTTTCTGAGCTGTAGTAAGCCGTGCTAAGCCAGTTTGAAAGTTGCTGCCGGTCTGCTGTATGCCTGGAGCATCGGGTGATGTGTGTGTGAGTGTGTATCTGTGTGTTGTAATGCCCGGAGGAGGTTTTTGGGCTGTAGATAGGCCACATACAATGCTCCCATTTGAGAGTGAGAAAGACAGAGAGGGAGAGATGAAGGGAAACAGAGACAGAGAGAGGAAGTGAGTATTTTTGGGTCATGTGGGTTGCCCTATTTAGCGGTTTTTGGTGACATGTCAAAGGCACCCACACAAATACACAACACAGAGTCGCATACCAACAATCCATTTTGCTGAGTATTATCAAAACGGCCCGTTTGCTTAAGCAGCTTTTCAAAATTACCTGCCATCAATAAATCATACTGTTGATTCATTCTGCAGGAGCAGCACCTGACACGTGTTCAAAGGCGCTTCAATAATTTAACTCCTTACAGACATCCAGTGTCGGCACTGGATGTATTTACCTGTATGTCTTTCTAGTGTTCGTCAGGTTTCATTGGCTGCTGCTGCGATCCACACACACTCTGAATGTGACCTCGTCACCTCGACGACATCATCTCCCAGACGTCCCAACACCTCCTGCCGTGTGTGCTTTCTAGGATTCAGTGCAATCTAGAAAAGTATTAATGGGCTCATCAAGTAAAATTGAACATTAAAAGCTGTTTTAAAATAAAAAGTTAATTTTGTTACTTTTAAAAGTGAGTTGACAATGTATTTTATGATCTTAACTTAGATATAAATTGATTATGAACAAACATTTTTCTCTTCACTTAGAAAGACTCAAGTATGAAATTAGCACAACCTGTACGTCTGCTGAGTACTTCCTTAAACTGTCAGTGAATAAAATGGTTCTGTAGTCGCTGCAGCTTCAGTTTGAAATGTTTTCACTGCTTTTTTTTCTTAAATTTCACATTTTGGTTAAAATTAGTCAAACAAAGCAGCGACAACAAGACAACATTAATATCATCTATATACACCTTAAAATTTTTGTAGTTTCCTTAAACAGTCAAGACGTGTGCAGTCGTTTGTGGATTTTTTTTTACACATCAAAAACATTGTCTGATAAGCACTGTAGTTCTGTTCACACACAGTTCTGTTCTGCACAGCAGGTGCAGTAAGTGAACATCCTGAAGATGAAGAAATTAAAGAATTGCCTAATTTAAGAGAGGGACACGTAGCCCACTTGCTGATTTTCTGCTGAAATTGAAATCCATATTAAGTGTGCCACAAATGTGTACAGGTGTAGAGTTAGTGGAGGAACTGCACTTTACTTCTTCAGCTACTTTAACAGATTTTACACCCACACTTACAGAGGCATCACTGTGATGTTGATGATTTGCTGTTCTCAAATCATCAACATCAAATGGTGACAAACTGATGTCAGTGCAACCAAATTACATTAGCTCCACGGAGTAACAGCCCTCTTTCCCCTCCTGCAAAAGAAGAGAGTATTTCAAAGAGCATCTTGGAGCGGTGGAGCAGAGATGTTTCCAATATGTACCTATTTTAAAGTTGTTACAGGTTCTGAAGAAAAAAAAGCAGAAAGATGTGAAGCTAGCAGCGGGTCTGAAACTCGATACTGTGTATATGCTATAGATGCTGTTTATTCTATAAATGCAGATAACCGTGGGGTCCAGTCTAATTGGAGGTTGTGTGGACAGGATTTCAGGTGCACCTCTGCAGGTTTCGCAGTTTGAGAGTTTCAAGTAAGTGAAGTCCGTCCTACGAGGCTTTTGTGCATGTTCAGATAGTTCAGAGAGGAAAAGTTTCATTGTTAGAAAAAAACTGACTGAAAAAACATTTTGAAGGTTTTGTAGCTTTCGAATTTGTACCTGCCTGAATGCCTTAGTCAAACATAAATATTTCATACTTAACTAAATTAATTAATTTAAAAGTTTTACACTGGTTGAATTCCTTGCAAACAATTTCACCAAACTTTGCTTTTATGTCCATCAAAATTGGTCCATCTAAAAAAGAAGAACTCATGTTTTTGTAGACGAAGCACTCTGAAGCCAAAAAAGCCCTTTTTTTAAACATGTGCTCAGTATGCCAACAGCCCGAAGCTTTACTGTTGCTGCTTAATATGTTTTTATTATTTTATGAACATGTTTTATGTTTTTCTCTTTGAGATCTAAATAAATAATTTCGATAGCTTAAATTAGAATAACTTGATCCCTTTATATCACTAAAAAACTCAATCAAATCAAGTTCTTTACTCTTAATTATGCCTTTAGAGCGGGGGGGGAGACTCCAGGTCTCGAGGGCCGGTGTCCTGCAGGCTTTAGTTGTGTCCTTGATCCAACACTGTCATGGTTCTGCGTCATTTTGACACAACTTTTTCTGTTTTGGTGTTTTTCTAATTTGTTTGGGGTTTTGAGTTGCGCTGGTTTGATTTTGTATTAAGGGTTATTCTTGGTTTTCTTCTCTTTATGTTATTTGTTGTTCTGTCCTCTAGTTTAAATCACTGTCTTCTCTGTTTTATGTGTTTTATTCTTCCTGTTTATCTCTCAGTGTCAAGTTTGCGTTTTTGAGATTTGTTTCTTATTTCCTGTTTTATTTTGATAATCCCAGTCCTTTGTCAGTGTATTCAGTTTTACCTGCCCCTGACTCGTTAGCCCTAATCTCTCCCAGCTGCGTCTCCCTCCTGTTTCCTATTCCCTGATTACTCCCCTGTGTATATAAGCCCTGCGTTTGCCGTTGCTCTCTGTTGTGTTGTACTGTCTCCATGCTGTGTGCTTGTCGTGTTTTAGTTTCTCTGTGCTGAGTTTTGTTTTTGTGAGCGGTATTGTTGAGGAGATTTTTCCAGCGTTAAAGCTGCGTTTTGAGTTCCAGTCCTGTGTTTGTGAGTCCTGCATTTTGGGTCCCTTTTCCCTTCCTGCCTGCCTGCCACACAGCCATGACAGGCACAGCTGATTCAAATGGCTAAATGACCTCCTCAACATGTCTTGCAGTTCTCCAGAAGCCTGGTAATGCACTAATCATTTGATTCAGGTGTGTTGACCCAGGTCACAAGTCATCGATCCATAGGCGTTGGGCTAGAGTTACATTTTAGCAAGAAAGAAGTACAGTTTGAGAAAGTAGAATCTCAGACCTTTCATTAAAAATCTTTTACCTGCATTTTGGCACAATATTGGAATTTTAAGATGGGATTTGATGGTTAAATAGCTGGGTGCCATACTGTGTAACACTTTAAGAGTAAGCAAAAGAACTGTAAACTCAATATGAACAGGGAGACAATGTAAACGTGCTAAAACCAGAGTGACGTGATCATATTTTCTAATAGCTGTTAAAAGATGACTAGCAGCATTCTGAAGTAACTGCAAGTGATGGACAGATGAGTGTTCAAAACCCAATTACATAGATTGCAGTTGTCCAGAGGTGATGAAGGTATGAATACACTTTCCGAGGTTTCTTGGCTCCTTCTTGCGAACGTGACGCTTCAGCTCCCTCCATGGGCTACCTGGTGATATGTTTTGGGTGTCTAAACCGCTGAAACCCATCAACGACCCATCAATTACAGTGTTGTTACTGCAGGAAGGTTCAAGGTCTTGTCCCTGACATCCTTTGATAGCTTCTTGGTCCTGCCCATCCATGATGGTGGAGAGGTTGGAATGTAATAGACTGATTCTGTGGTCAGGTGTGTCTGCAATTGAGTCATTGATTAAACTCCAGCACTCTTTCAGCATACTTGGATAGGTATTATATCTACAAGCCCAACTATAAACTGAAACTCATTCCAGAGAGACGAGAATAGAAACATGATTAATAAATCTATGATTATGGATCTGCATGTTATTTCATAGTGGCTCCTTCCCCTGAAAGAGCCACTATGAAACTCATGGTTATCACTAAAAGAGCTTTTTTTTCTGCCATTGGGCTCCAAGGCTGAACTTTCTCAGTATTTTGCCTCCCCTAAAATGCTGGAGTAGCTCATTTCACCATTTAGCTCTTCTGCTTTTGTTGCATTTGTGTTAATCAGCGGTGCCAGCTGCTGTAGTGTTTGGCTGGAATGAAAACCAGCAGTCTCTCAGGCCTCGATGGGACATGTATGAAAAGCATTGATGTGCAGTATTCAAGAAGCTGACATCAGGATGCTTTTGGGTAAAAGGAGAGTTTGGAAGAATCCAGCAGCAGTAATTGCATTCCTTTACTATTGCACCACCTTTCATGACTTTGGCTAATCTGTTCTCGATGGAATATTGAACAGTTACAGATAAATGTCAGCCATCTGTGTAAGTGTAGAGCTCCCTATTTGAAACCATTCAGTGAATTCTGCCTCAGTATGAATGTCTCGGCCTGCATAGCAGCTTGCCAAGACGGATCAAAAGTATTTGCTTTTGTCTTTAGACAGAGCAAAAGTTGTATGAGTGTAGAGGTACCTTCAGTTTGTCATTGTGTGACATGTGTAAACCTTTGGTTTTTGCAGCCACCTTGTCAAATGTTAGTGTTACATTTTGCTGAATGGCTCACAATGAGATGTCTGTCACGACTGTTGAGTGAGAAACTGCCAGCTACCTCAGATAGCCCAAATTACTCACATTTCCCACCGTAGTGCTCATGTAACTTAACAACTATGAGTAACGGGTTAATATAGTAATAATATATCTAAACAATAATAAAGTTTAAACCTGATGCAAACATCATGACTACACAAGTATAAATGAGCAATAACATTCGCTCCATGAGGACGGGCAACGACTGTAGTGGAGTCACTGCAGAGGTCCTCTGATCATCGCACAGCATGCTTCCAACCTCCTTATGGAGGCAAGCTGTGCTAGCAGCATTATTCTCCTGACCCATGGGGTTGTTTTGACCACATAGGTCAAAGGTAATAAAGGCGAACTTTTCTACTGTAAAAATCCTGTGATTACAATTGGATTGCACTGAATAAGAAACACAATGTATTGTAGTACAAATGATACTGAAGTACTAAAGATTTGTTTGAAGAGATAAACATCTTTGTGTTGATGGAACTAAAGGACATTGGACATTGAAGGATAGTCCTCCCCGAGCATGTGGTCACACTTGGGGATGATCACATATTACAGAGTAGTATTAGCCACCATGACACTTTAGCATTTGATGTGTTTATATTTGTTGTTAAAGTTGTTGACAAAAACTCTCTTTTCTCCAGTGCAGAGATTAAAGATTACTTCCCGTCATGACTCCTGATGCTGTACGTTGGCTCTTCACAAAACTATAACTAAAGGAAACAAAATGGTTAAGTTGCGAAGCACAACTCGAGAACATTCCTGGTTTGGTTTTGGATGATTAACCTTACATGTTCCTCGCTCTCCCTTTGGTTTCCTTTCTTCCTTACTACAGTCAACTGTCCAATAAAGCCAAAGCACACACCCACAAAGTAATAATAATAACTTGGTGGAAGAACACTTGAGGTCATTGTTTGAAATGGTCAACAAGCAGCACTGGTTTCTTCAAATACTTGCTTTGTTGACTTGCCAAGCCACCCCAACCTCCACGGCCCGCACTGACTTTGTAGCTTCGTGCTGTTTCCTGTCTTGCTGCAAATAGATAAAACTCATTGTTGCTAGGGTTTTGTTACTTCAGGATAAACTGGTTATTTTGCTGCATACTTACTGAAACAACTGGCACTGTAGTTTTTCAAATGAAGGGAGTCTCAATGCACAAACGAGAGCTGTAGAGAAATAAAGTGTGAACATTTTTAATTAGGCCTTCTTCAGCCAGTTTTCTTTGACCATCTGTTTGTCTTTTTATCTCAATTTTATTTTAATGGACTCAGAGAAGAATTGAGTCATAGTAAGCTCACAGTGTTCTCCAGACTTATCTGTTTTTATATACGCACCATGGTCCTAACCCTGTATATCCCAGTAGAATATTCCAGATTCCTGACTGTCGTGAAACATTCCAAACACCTAAATATAGCCAAAAACTGCTGTAAAATGTCAACAGGTTAGTTAAATGTAAAGATCACAAGTAGCTCTTTTAAACCTTTTATGACCATTTAAAAATAGTATATTTTTCTACATTTCCTCATCTATTTCTCATTCCCTTTTTCTCATACTCCACTTCTTGGTCTGCCTTCTTCACCACTGCTCTCATAACTCATCTCTACCTCAAGCCTCATCTCCTGAATTGAAGTTAGGATCTAACGCACAACAACCTGCATAACGATCCTTATTTAATCTTGATATTGTCCCAAATACTGATTTATATCAGATCAGGCATGCGACCCTCTTGCCTTCGGAGAGCTTTGTCAGCCTCTTCCAGAGTAAATAGTCACTCGGCCACTACGAGGAAACAGCGATCTGACAGAATGCACTCACTAGACAAAAGGAGTCGCGCAATCTGCAAATGTGCTTTGCATTGTCGTATTTCAATCGTTATTTGCTTGGACCTGAAGTTTTGATGCCTATTATGTATTTTTTTTTCGGGGGGCTCCAGGGAGAATTCCTCTCTTCTGGTCAATAGGATAATATCAATATGACTCTGAAAGCCCACAGCCTACAAATATGTCCATTACAATAACATCATCTGCCAGCACAGCCACTACAAAGCACATTCACGGTGACACATGCTGAAGACTAGCCCTCCATGTCCCCTGCTGCATGTTGTGCACAAACAAGTCATGTCAGTTTTCCGGTCACAGGCTTTTCCCATTGCCAAACATTTGAATGAATGTTGATCCATAAATATTTAATTGGTCCCCCATCCCCTGTGGGAGCAGCAACTAAACCCTCGATATCTGACTAACGAGATAAGAGGAGACTCAAACTCAGTATGTAGAGGGGAAAAGACAAAAAGGAAATGTCAGCAATAAAAACGGGAATATTTGAGTGCATGTGGCATCACAAAAAGTGGAGTATGTGTTCTTCCAAATGAATGGATGCATCAAAGCACAGCATAACAACAACGTTCCACTGATGTTCACGGCAGGAATGGAATAAGCATGGAGGGAGGGTAACAGCACAAACTAGGAAGGAGGACACATGCAAAACAATTAGGCATTCACTTTTAAAAGAAATGTGTAGACTGTGTGTTGCACAGAGGGGGAGGTCATGGAGGAATGTACGGTGTTAAGTATGATTGATGGGCTGGGAATGTGCAAGAGAAAAGGAATCCGCGAGGTGGATTTGCAGCAGACAGCTCATATTCAGAGAAAATTATGAAGAAAAAGTGAGTCAAGGTAATTACAAGAAAAAGATTATACAGCAGTGATGTCTGTCTGGTCTTGTCTGATAGAAGCCAACTTGGTGTGTGACTCAACTTGATGACTTAATGATGTTCTCTGCATTAGCTGTGGGCTGGCCTGTCCAGGGGGCATTGACATTTTCTGATGAACTCATCATTCACAGACTTATAAATACAGCTTTAAAGACAGTGAGTCATATATCATATGTACATATAGACTCAACCGAGCAAGTTCTGCAAAAGTGTATCCATTATCTTTCTAGCTTGTCCTAGCTGCAGCTTGGCAGAAAGAAGGTATACCCAAGACAGGTCATCAGTGAGCCACAGTGCTGCTACGTTCAGTGAGACCGCCTGAGGCATGTACTACAAAGCATGATATTGTCTTATCCAGTTAAGTTCTGGCTTTTCTGTAATACAAAGGTGGCTCACTTCTTACTGGGCTAAATTGCCATGGTAACCGATGCTGTAGACCTAACGTTCTCCGAAGCAGGTAAAGATCCAGATTAGTGATACACAAGTATGAAGTCATCACCTACCGACCAATCAGTACTCCAGAATATATCATCACCACCTCGGTAAGATTTCTCAGAACTCTGCAGGGAGAGTAGAAATGTCTAAAATATTTTTCTTTCCCCGATGAGCATCGATAATAATTATAGATTTTTTTTTCTGTTGCCAGGAAACAATTTTACAACAGTTTTGCTGTTCTACAAGTGTAAATTGTTTTGTAACGCCTGTGATGTCACTTTTTTTAACAAAAAAGAGACATCACAGGCGTTACAAAACTTGTAGTCAAGTTGACATCCGTGGGACCTCCGTTTATGGGCTATTTATAGTCCAAATGTGGTCATTGTGGACGTCTTTTCAATGTTAGACTTTGACCCATTGCCGTTTTTATAATGCTTCTACATGTATAGGCTCTGTAGTCCCAGAAACAGTTATGTGTGAAGGAATGCAGAGTGAACATGTCCAAGATGGTGAGGCCTCTTGAGCTTAAACAGAGCTGAGCAGCTGCAGTGTGGATTTCGAGCAGAAATTCCCCGAGGTGTCGCGGATAAATACAACAAAATAAAACCAGTACTGCTACCAAAAAAAAAAGATTCATTCATAACACATGGGAAAAGACCCAGGGAAACCGAGTTAACGATAAAAACAATAAAAAAAAATAAAAAAAACCTGAAAAGCATAAATTATAAAAGCATAAAATCCGAGCCTCAGCTCTCGTGGCCCGGTACTAAATGACTCACTGACTGGTACCGGTCGAGGGGTTAGGGACCGCTCTTCTTAAGGACATATTGATGGTTGGGAGGAAGTAATTACTGAAGTTAACTCAGAAAGATCAGTTAGAGACAGTGATTGGCTACTGTTTGGTACAAATTGGTCTTAGCCTTAAGCCTTGAAAATTCCAAAGTTGTGTGAGTTATAAAAAATAAAAAAGCTTCAGTGACCTGATTATGAAAGGGAAAGTATCCATAAAGATCAAAGCTGTTCTTTTGTACCCTGTAAGCATGTTCTTTGGTGCCATTTGTTGATCTTTATTGCCAGCAACAAATGACCAAAAGCTAATATGCTGTGTGTGGCCGATGGTCTGGCAGGTTGGTGTAAATGCACCATTAACATGGCCTTCCAATCAGTCCTTATGAATGCTGTCTGAATCATTATCGCTAAACTGTCAAGCAGTTTTTTCAGATCTGCCATAGTTGGTTTCAATTACTTCGTGAAACCTACACTACTTGAATAAGGATGGCGAAAAACTGTGGTCATCATTATAAGCAAACATTAAGACTTCCTGGCTGATCTTGCGCTTATATTTCTTAGAGCTGATTAAACTTATATTTTGAAACCTGCTATAATAAGTAGACTAAGAAAAGCGCTGCTTCCTGTGCAACTGTGGGAAATTAAAAGTAAAAGATGTAAGCCCCACTCTCTTAAAATGTTATAAAGAGACAAATGCAGTTGTTGTAGTAAACACTGTCTCATGACAGCATCATAGATTAGTCTGAAGTGATTGAACACATGTCCAATGCTCATTTTCAGACCAACACTGTCATTCAAAGAGATGCAGGTAAGCACTTCATGATCAAGGGTAAGACAGAATTGGGCAAATACGTAAAGAAAAATAAATTGTTAGCAATGAAGCAGCTAAGAGTTGCTGTACTAGACTGTGAGGCAAAAAGAAGAGGAAGAATAGAGATGCGAAGGGAACCGAGTAAGAGATTAACTGTGTTCTGACCTCTAGCAATGGCATCAGTGAGCTGTCTGTGTGATTAGAGCTGCTGCACACTGACTGTAGCACCAAGGACGCTGCAGAGATGGGCAGAACTTCTGAGAGTATTAATTAGTCTACAAACTGTATCGACCTCTATTGAGGAACAGTAAGAATTGCAAAAATGGGAATAGGAAAAAGCCTAAGAGTGCCAGTCTACCCCAGTCCGGTATGGAAGCCAGCTAAGTTGGACCAATTGCATTTGCAGGATGGGATATGCAACTATACAGTATTAAGAGGCAGAGGACCAAATGTGTTGGACAGTGGTTCATGACTCCCAGGTTAGCACTGTTTATTGCACTGCAAACTGGGAATACTGGGCTCAGATTCAAATCCAGTTAGGAAAACTGTGGGACAATAATTGCCACTGTTGGTATCTGAATTGGATCAGTCTACTTGGGACCAATTTGGCTTAAGTTCCCTGGACCACAGCCTCTTTTCAAAGGGTTTCATTTTGAAATGAAAGACAAAGAGAGCCTACAAAAATATATTTTAAAAAAAGAGTACAAAATTAAATGACTTGGAGAGGAGATAAAGTGACTACAAAGAAAAAAACTAACTGACAACAAACAGATGGATCCTTGGAACAAAGATACAGAAAATGTAAACTAACACATACAAAACAACTTCAAGGAGACACAAAACTACTAAGAGACATAAAAAGACTCCAAAGACACAGTAAGGGATCAAAAAAACCAAGTGAACAGACCAGTAAGCAACCAGAAGCAGACACGGAGCAACCTGAAAAGACACCATCGTTACAAAGGTGCTCACTAAAGTGACAAAGACACACAGATGAGCAGAAAATGATGAAAATGTCAAGGAGACCAAAAAAGTGTGTCTCCAAACAGACATGAAACAGCTGCAGAGTCAAATTATCACATTCACAAGATTATCAGACCTGACCTTTGACCTTGACATCAGGGTCAGTGACACACTGTCTGAGGTTTTTAACAGATGCACTTATGGTATCAACTTGAAAATCCTCGGTGATTTTCAGAAAACCTGACCTCTAAACATTGGGAGCATCTCCAAAAAATCCACCTCAAGTTTAAACTCAGCTTAAAAATCTTACATTGCCTCGTCCTGGTGCTATCATTTTCACAAAGTATGGTGTCAACACCACCCACTCACGGGCTGATGGGGGGATAATACCTAAAGCAACCAAACAACAGAGAAAAACTACAAACAGATATGAAGCAACTACAAAGACAGAAAGCTACAGTTACACATGCATGAACACAGACACAAAACGAACTGGATTCAAAACAAACAAAGAGCCACAGAACAATTACAAAGTATATCTATTCATTTTCATATATTGTTAATTTGAGTCTATCAAATATTTTGTACTTAACAAACATGATTTATTGTTGCTTCTAAACCTACCTCTAAATCATGACTTGACAACAGTCATTCGTTCATGTGGGGCATTTAGCTAACCTGCCATTTTTGCCTTTAACTTCTTCCAAGTCCAAGTTTCACCAGACACAGTGTGATAAATACTGTTTCTCTCTGACAGCTTTCATATTGTCCAGATAAAATCTTTGCTACAAAGTCATTCATTGAAGATTGATGATATAAGTTTTCAAAAGCGCCTGAAAGAAAGTTGAAAGCTTTTCACAGGCCATAATTAAAATGAATGTTGCCTCCAGAGTGACTGGCTGCTTAACTTGTTTGTTGTAAATTTATGGTGAGAGCCAGAATATGAAGTGCCAAAAGTGCAGAAGGAAGGAAATGATAAATAAGAGATATGTACCGACAGGAGAAACAGATGACAGGAAAAGAGTAGAAGGCAGAGAATGAGAAAATTAGTCTGAAGTGTAACTAAGCAAGTGCTTGGCAGCTCCTTGTTCTCTGAAGATCTTCACTAGAGGAGCTCGTTCCTCCTCCTGTTTTCTCTTTGTTCAACTTTATGTCAGCTTCTTTTCTTCACTGTCTTTTAATTCCTAGACAGACTATATGACATCCTCTTCCTCTCGTATTGCATAGTATCAGCAGAGATAGTGTTTTCCTTCCAAATTCTTTCTGTTTGTACAGCCAGCCGAAGTCTCTGCCCTTCTGTTGTTTTGCTTTGTGTATTTGTAAAATGTTGAGACGTGTTTCTTGACTATTGCAGCAGCATAAACGTGAATATTCCCAGTCTTATCCTGGCGCAGATGTTCTTCCCTAGCATGCTATCTTTATTGACTGCACTATATGGTATCAGTTTGGGAAATGCTCGTTTTTTAGGCCTCACGATCCTCATGCACGATCCTCATGCACAATCCCAGATCTACAAAAATATCTTTGCAAGTGTGGTATGAACCAGTCTATGAATCGGTCTAACTGAATGCATCGTCACAGTGAAGAGTTCTAAAATACGCTTAATGAAAATGGTGGCATGAGTATCTTGGTAATATATCAGGCATACCATTATGATCACTGACAGGTGAAGTGGATAACATGGAGTATCTCTTTGTCGTGGCGTTAGTGGGATATACGAGGCTGCAAGTTAACATTTAATCCTCAAAATTGATGTGTTAGAAACATTTTGATGGATAGACGTTCCATTCAGAGCATCTCCAAAACTGCAGGGGTGTGTGGTGTTCTCCAGTCTGCAGTGGACAGTGTCCATCAAAATTGGTCCAAGAAAAGAACAGTGGTGAGTCAGCAACAGGGTCATGAGTAGCCTTACCCACAGTGAAATCTGGCCAAATGTGTGGTCCAGTCCAAAAGATAAGGTACCGGGAACAGGTAAACACACACAGGGGGCAGAAGTCTATTGAAGCTGTCATAGGGCGAGAGGCGGGACACAACCTGGACAGATCACCAGCCTGTCACAGGGAGACAGACAACCATGCATACCTACTGACCTAACCCCACTAACTACATGTACCCAGAGACACAGAGCTTCTTCCTCTGAGGCTACAGTGCTAAACACTGCGCCACGAAACTCTCACTCCATATTTTAAAAAGTAGGAAAGGTATGATTACCAGGTTTGATACTTTTTGTCCTTGACAGCTTAAACCACAATAAACAGCACAAGCAGGCTCTTGTAACCTTGACTTTCCTGTGAGTCCAGGCAGCTATCCACTCTTTTTTTTTTTTTTTTTTTTTTTTTTTTTTAAGGTGTCCCGTTTGGATCTTTAGCCATCAGAATTGTTGTCTTGAGGCCAAGAAAGATGGCAAGCGGATTTATTTTACCAAGTGGATCATCATGACCTTGCCATATTGGTCCATTTGATTGACCTTTATTATAATTATGAATTTATTTTATTTTCAGTTGCTACAAACGGGCCAGACATGAACTGGGGGATAGGACAGGGAGAAAGAATGAAAGAAAGAGAGGGAGAGAAAGAAAACCAAAGGGGAGAAGAGACGGTGAGAAGGGGGGGAAGAAAGAAAAAGAAAAAGAAAAACAAACAAAACACCTGGATCACCTGTATGGAGAAAAAGAACAGAAGAGAAAGCAAACAACAAAGAGCAACATAATAAAAAAACCAGCACCATCACAATAAACTAGCTAGCAGTAGATACTAAATATTAAACGATATTGTGCAGCACGCAAGATAGACAGTGCACAATGTGCTTTGAGGCAGCAACCAAGAAAGGTGTAGTCCGCGTCTGTGAACACCCGTGTGTACACCTGTGTGCATACCTTTGTGGATCAGCACGCTTGTATTCCAAAGGTTTCTCCATGTAACGATCTGCTAAGGAGTGTGGGGAGCCACAGCCCCGTCCACCAGGGTATGAAGCAGGTATGGAGGAGATCCAGGCCCCAGATATCCAGAGGCCCCAGAGTACAAGGACCCGAGGAGGACCACCAAAGGGGGGGGGGAACCGTGCCACCCTCCTGGGAAGAGCTGAGTAGAGCCCCAAAGGAGAGGTCACCCCGCAGCTACGGAGCAGAGGCCAGAGGGGGTTGCAGTGGCGTGCCCGCGGGCTCTGCCGGCAGCCAGCTGTGCCAGAGAGGACCGAGCTTCAGGCCCAGAGGCCAGAGGTCTGAGGGCATCCCACCCCCTGGAAGGAGCCCACCCGGGCCACAGGCGCCCGGCCCCGCCAATCGGCCAGCAGGAGTGAGCCGGTACATACATGAGCGCCCAGCCCCAGATGACAAGGACCACCAACACACCAACGTCTGAGGGCATCAGCCACCGGCAGGGACTGTGGTGAGGGGAGATAGGCCTCCGTACTTAGGAGGGCCTGAGATGTACCCAGAGAGGTTGAGTCTAAAACCAACCTGACATATAGGGAGTGCAGAATTATTAGGCAAGTTGTATTTTTGAGGAATAATTTTATTATTGAACAACAACCATGTTCTCAATGAACCCAAAAAACTCATTAATATCAAAGCTGAATGTTTTTGGAAGTAGTTTTTAGTTTGTTTTTAGTTTTAGCTATTTTAAGGGGATATCTGTGTGTGCAGGTGACTATTACTGTGCATAATTATTAGGCAACTTAACAAAAAACAAATATATACCCATTTCAATTATTTATTTTTACCAGTGACACCAATATAACATCTCCACATTCACAAATATACATTTCTGACATTCAAAAACAAAACAAAAACAAATCAGCGACCAATATAGCCACCCTTCTTTGCAAGGACACTCAAAAGCCTGCCATCCATGGATTCTGTCAGTGTTTTGATCTGTTCACCATCAACATTGCGTGCAGCAGCAACCACAGCCTCCCAGACACTGTTCAGAGAGGTGTACTGTTTTCCCTCCTTGTAAATCTCACATTTGATGATGGACCACAGGTTCTCAATGGGGTTCAGATCAGGTGAACAAGAAGGCCATGTCATTAGTTTTTCTTCTTTTATACCCTTTCTTGCCAGCCACGCTGTGGAGTACTTGGACGCATGTGATGGAGCATTGTCCTGCATGAAAATCACGGTTTTTCTTGAAGGATGCAGACTTCTTCCTGTACCACTGCTTGAAGAAGGTGTCTTCCAGAAACTGGCAGTAGGACTGGGAGTTGAGCTTGACTCCATCCTCAACCCGAAAAGGCCCCACAAGCTCATCTTTGATGATACCAGCCCAAACCAGTACTCCACCTCCACCTTGTGCTTTTGGGCACTCCAGTGATGTTGCAGCTCTGAAATATGGCCAAACTGGTGGCAAGTGGCATCTTGGCAGCTGCACGCTTGACTTTTCTCAGTTCATGGGCAGTTATTTTGCGCCTTGGTTTTTCCACACGCTTCTTGCAACCCTGTTGACTATTTTGAATGAAACGCTTGATTGTTCGATGATCACGCTTCAGAAGCTTTGCAATTTTGAGACTGCTGCATCCCTCTGCAAGATATCTCACTATTTTTGACTTTTCTGAGCCTGTCAAGTCCTTCTTTTGACCCATTTTGCCAAAGGAAAGGACGTTGCCTAATAATTATGCACACCTGATATAGGGTGTTGATGTCATTAGACCACACCCCTTCTCATTACAGAGATGCACATCACCTAATATGCTTAATTGGTAGTAGGCTTTTGAGCCTATACAGCTTGGAGTAAGACAACATGCATGAAGAGGATAATGTGGACAAAATACTCATTTGCCTAATAATTCTGCACTCCCTGTATAGACACAGACGAACAGGCACACGCGGACACAGACGTGCATTCCCACCCCATATGCACAACCAAATACTCGGCACTCACCCAACGTGTAGACAGACACAAATAGACACTGCACAGACAGTCGCACTCCCCAAACATACTCTATATCCCAGGTCCAGGTACCCCCACCCTCAGAGGGGCAAGCCGCACCTAGACCCAGGAGATGTAACCCTTCTCTCTGGGGTGGAGGCAAGCGGACCACCTCCTTATCTGCAGTAGCAGGGAGGCCCCGCATCCCAGACCCCAGTCTGATGGCTAACAGAACCGGGGTGAGTGAAGACCTCAAACCTCCCTACGCCCGCTCATATGTAGTGTTGCTGTGTGCTGTTCTAAAGTGCATTTAAAACTCAGGAGAGCATGGTACTAGCTTCCTCTCAGAGAGCAGCACGGCTCTTCCTGAAAACCCTTAGTGTCTAAATGCATTTAAAATTGAGGGTAGGGCACCAGCGCCAGAGGTGGGTTGGAGTACACCGACCATCCTCTGGATGCTGTAAAACGTGCCCACCCCCAAGGCCCTATATGTATGTGTTATGTGAGAGTGTGTGAGTAATGTGGATGTCTAGGTTGCAGAATAAAATTGAGGCACAGGCGGCCAGAAGGGGACAGAGGGGGAGTGCCTCCCCTGTACCCTGGTGACATACCTGCACCCCAAGCCCTGCGTGTGTGGGTGGGTGTGGTAGAGCGGGAATAGGGAGGCAGCTTAGGATGGGGAGGGAAGAAAGGGAGGGGCAAGCGGCCCCTCCCTGGGGCCAGCTCCCCCGCTGACCCCAGTAGGCACCCCCACACTCTGGAACCCACCAGGGCAAGGGGGCCCAGGCCCATCCGGACCGGGGCCCGCAGCAGCAGCACCGCCCAGCCCCACAGAGTCCGGGGCAGCCCACCCGACTCCACCCCAGAGAAAACTGCACCCACCCCATCATCCAATCATCTCCCAAACTACACAAGACAATAGACACCCAGGTTGAGTTCATTCTCCACCTCTCCTATATCTCTCCCCCCACCTGCAGAGTGAGCTCCTGTAGTGAGGAGACCACCTGCAAAGATATAATAACCTCCCCACCAGTTAGAGAGCCCCCTAGTAGGGCCGATGCATCAGAGGTCCCCTGCACTGGGGCTGAGCCCCCTTGCACCCACCCGCCCACTGCTCCGGCGACACAACAGCCAGGACCCAAGCCCCCAAAGCCCGGCCAGCACCCCAGACTGGGGGGCGGAGCACCCCCAGACCCCCAAGCCTCCACGCCCGTGCCGGACCCTCCCAGGGGCAGCCAGGCTACCAGGCCAGTAACCAACGTCCGCCAGCACAGACCCTCCCCCATCTCCGCTGTACGCAGCCACAAGGAAAACACCATCCAAGAGCCCCAGAGCTCCTAACCAGGTCATGGCCACATCCCCCAGGTTAGTCCCTCTAGGGAAACGTCCGTAGGGACTCCCCAGATGCCCTAAGGCCATCCCTACCCCCATATCAACCACAATAGCGAAGGCAGGACCAAACCATGACCCCCCCACCCCCACTAGGTGATGAAGCCGATCAAAGGAGCCCAAAGGGATTGATCAAATGTGATGGCAGATGTTTTATCAAGACTAATGTGATCTATTAGATGGTTTCTATATTGGTTAGAATTAAGATTATTTTTATTTTTCCAGTTAATGAGGACCATTTTCTTGGCAATGCATAGGGCCGTAAAAACAACGTGGGCTGTGTTTATTTCTGCAGTGACCTCATCCAAGTTAACCAGCAAGCATACTAAAGGGGAGGCTGGAATGTTACATTTCAGACACTTTGATAAGTCTTCACTAGAGCTGGGCGATAGAACGATAACGATATGTATCGCGATATAACTTTTACTCGATAGAGAAATTAAGCTATTGCGATAGACCTCGCCGCTCTTGTCCTCAAAAAAAAAAAAAAAAAAAAAAAAAGGTCAGCCAATCCAAATTAAGTAGCGCAGAGCCGAACCAATCACAGCCGCAGCGTCACGTCGCGTGACTTGTTACGTACAGCACAAGTGCCAAGCCGCACGTGTGTTTGTTTGGGAGGCAGCCAGCGCATAATGGAGGAAATGAGTGTGCCGACTAGAAAAATCAACCGAGCGTGACCGAAGAGAAAACAGATGATGGTTCCAATGCCGGAGAGATTGTCGAACGGAAGAGCCATAGAAGTTCCGTAGGGTGAAGGTATTTCGGATATTTCAAGTCTGACAAAAAACAGAGCAGCGTGCACTGTAAATTGTGCCGAAAGCAAGTCTGGAAATACAATAAACTGGTGCATGCGTCACACTGTGCGCCACGTTATTGTTTCGGTGAAATGAATTTCTACAATACTGTTAATTCTACTCTCTGCAGTGTTTAAATGCTTACATATACACACAGTTACTGTCCCTCCACACATACGACTCGGTTCTGCTTCTATGCCCCAGCTTTGTTTACTTTTTCCCACCGAGGCTTCTAGACTTCTGATTGGCCAACATTTCTGCACGGTTAGGAATCTAGCGCCACCTGCTGCTTTGGCATGTTCATAGCAGCGTTTTCCTTCATTTCTGCCTTTATGTGTGGACGGGATTATTTTTTAAAACGAAAACGGAAAATCTCCGTTTTCAAAAATACCCGTGTACGTGTGGACGTAGCCTCAGTCTCTGACTGGAAGCGCTGATTCGTCATTCGGCTTTTGTCAGACTAAAGTAACTGTTAAAACTGTTTGAAAAGCTAAGCTATACAAGAAGGACAGATTGAGAATTTCCTTTTAGTTCTCAGTTTATTTGATATTGACAAAAGTTAGTCAGTTTTGTCTGTTCTTCTGTAAACAAACTAAGATTTATTTTTAGAATTAATATTTTGTTTCTAAGTGGAATTGACAATTTAGTCTGTTTTGTTTGTTCTATTTTGAAACTTAAACGCTTTAGCGGCTGCCTTTTGTGTAGTTTGCAATATTTGCCTTTATTTATCTGAAAAAGTCTCATGTTCCTTAAGTACATCTACCCTGTTGAACTTATTATGGGAAATAAATATTTAAATAAAAACAAGCTGCTGATTATTTCACATTTTACTTGTGAGCAACGGCACATTTAAATCTTACAAATATAGTTATTTGGCTTATATCGTGATAGATATCGTTATCGCCTGAAATGAAAAAAACATATCGTGATATGAAAAAATCTCATATCGCCCAGCTCTAGTCTTCACATATCTCACACCAAAATTTCTGAACTGGTGGACAGAACCAAAGAGCGTTGATGTAATTGTCCGGTGTATTTGCTGTGCAGTGTGAGCAGTTGTTGGAAGGCGTATAGCCCATCTTGAACATCCTATGACCAGTATAGTGCACTCTATGTAATATTTTGTATTGTATTAATTGCAAACTGGGATTTCTGATCCATTGAAAGGTTTTTAAGCATATCTGAGACCAAAGGATTGGGTCTAAGTTGATTGATAAATCTGCTTCCCATTTTGCAATAGGAAGGGATATTGATTCATCTATTTTAGAAAGTGTTCTGTATATTTTAGACAATAATTTGGGGGGTTTTAGACTAAAAAATTGTACCACACTTGGTGGTGTTTGTAATTCAGCTTCACTGGGATTAAATTTCTTTTTTACTATGGATTTAATTTGTTGATATTCCAAAAATCGTTTCTTGTTGATCCCATATTGTGTAACTAGTCTGTCAAACGAAATAAAGTCTGTTCCTTCCCACATATGTTCCAAGTATTTAATTCCTTTGCAACTCCAATCTGGAAAGTTTATCATAATATTGTTTTGTAATATGTCCGGATTGTTCCAGATAGGTGTGCGTTTGCATGGGATTAATGAAGACTCTGTCATTTTTAGAAACTCCCACCATGCTGTCAGAGAAGAGCTAATATTGATGCTTTTAAAGCATTCATGTCGTTTGATGTTTGAGCTGATAAATGGTAGGTCTGAAATTTCTAGGTTATTACATAGTGCCTGTTCTACATCTATCCAAGGTTCATCTAAGAGGGTGTGTTTAAACCATCTAGAGATGAACTGAAGCCTGTTGGCTAAAAAATAGTGATTAAAGTTAGACAGATCTAATCCTCCTTTATCCTTGGTCCTTTGTAGTGTTTTTAAGCTGATACGTGGGGGTTTATCTTTCCAAAGGAATTTAGAAAGATACGAGTCTAGAGATCTGAACCAATCTTGTGATGGCTTATTTGGGATCATTGAAAATAAATAGTTTATTTTTGGCAAGACCATCATTTTTATAGCGGCGACCCTTCCCATGAGTGATATGGGTAAAGATTTCCATCTAGCCAGGTCGCCTTCTACTGTCTTTAAAAGTGGGATGTGGTTTAATTTAGTTAATTCTGAAAGTTTAGAAGAGATATTAATACCTAAGTATTTTATATTTCCACATTGCAGTGGGGAAGGAGAAGAATTATGGAAGGAGCAATTAATCGGAAGAACTGTTGATTTCGACCAGTTAATTGAATAATCTGAGACACTTGAGAAGGAATTTATCAATGCAACTATCCACTCTTACTACACTGTACAACGTCACCTCAACAATAGCAAATTTAACTAGTTTTTAGTTGTTGAATTTCATGCAGATTGTACATGATTTAATTTTGTTCACCATAGAAACATAAAAAAGTGAAATTGGGTGGTTATTGCATACATAAATGAAAAAAAAAAAAATTGTGTATGGAAAACTCTCATAAACTGATATAGCTGCTAATGCAACACTTTCAGAGGTAAGCGTGGCAGCTCTTCTGGTTAACCTCATCTTGGTCTGTAGTTTAAGTTTAGCTCATGTTTTTGTCAAGCAACTGTTACTAAGGCTGAGGGAGGTGTTATTGAAAAACACACTCTGCAGCAACAGCTGGATGGGCAACTCATGGACCCCCAACATCTGGTCATTGAACTGATTATGCAAAACTGTTCCTGTTGTGCGACTGTGACGACATCATCTTCAACAAAGAGAATGCTTAGTTATCATATGTCGTTTTTGTAACTCGAGAAAAGGACAAAACATGACAGTATGTGAATACGGATGTGATAAATTCTAAATTATAATAAAATCTGTTCATGATATTAAAAGAGCCTGAAGAGGTGGAGCAATAACGGTGAAACCACATTCATTCAGATGCCTCCCAGCACTTCCAGAGATGAGTCTTATATCTAAAGGTGACCATGCTTTTGTTATCAGTGTCAGTGATCTGACTATGGAGGCAGTTCTAACATAATCAGGTTTTTTTCTGTCAGTATTTTTATTTTCCTTTTAACTTTTGTGAATTATCACTTATTGTGCTAACAATTTGTGTATTGCATATTTAAAAAAATCTCTTCTTGTATCACTGATGCGGTGTCTGACAGTTATTCATCAGTTAGATTGGACCACATGGGCCAGCCTTCGGTCTCCATGTGCATCTATGAGCTTTGGCTGATGATCCTGTTCCTTCTTGGACCACTTCTGACAGATACACAAGTTGGCCCTTCTCACACTTCACCCATTTTTCCTGCTTCCAACACATCAACCTCCAGGACAAAATGTTGACTAATAAATTATTAGCTTAAAAAAAAAAAAAAATATATATATATATATATATATATATATATATATATATATATATATATATATATATATATATATATATATATATATATATATATATACACCATGTGGATTCTTTACAAATCCTACCATGTGAATTCATGGATTTTTTTTTTCACATTCTGTTTTTCACAGTTGAAGTGTACCTCTGGTGCAAATTACTGACCTCTGTCATCATTTTAGGTGGGGGGACTTGCACAATCGGTGGCTGACTAAATACTTTTTGCCCAACTGTATGTGGAGTTTGAGGACAAATCAGGCAACCGTTTCTACAAAGTAAATTTGGTGAGCTTTCTTGGGAAGAAGACTCTACTATTACCTGGAAGTTTATTTGCAGTCTAATACAACAGTAATGAAATAAAGTTATTTTCCTTTATGAAAGTTTGGTATTTCTGTTCTGCTGCCGATTTCATTTCTATCAGTAACATCAAATTTAAAATAAAAATACCAGTTAACAACAGTGAGTCAATAACCAATGAGGGGGATCTATTGTGCTCATTTCTAGCTTCACATCTTTGTGCTTGGACTCAAATAAGTAGCTTTGCAAGGTTTCCATTGTATACTGGGCCTTGTTGTAACCCTTTCATCCAACAAGCCATGTACACGAAGCCTATGCACAGTTTTGCAGACTGTTGTGCGCATGTTGTAGCTCAGGGGTGTCAAACTCAAATACACAGTGGGCCAAAATTCAAAACTGGAAGATAGTCGCGGGCTAACGTTAATAGTATTTGAAATATATTTATTCCTCCAGATATAAGAATAAATCTTTTCTTATGGACTCAAACACATTTTGCTGAAAAACTGAATATGGAACAAGCAAAGCTTAATACTAAACAATATATATATTAGCTGTATAATACCAGTAGGCCAGCTCTAACAGTAATTTGGTATGGCTTCGCGGGCCAAATGGAATCAGGCTGCGGGCCAAAATTGGCCCGCAGGTCAGAGTTTGACACCTATGTTGTAGCTGGTTACTGTCACTAGGGTAAAGTGTTAGAAACATGTGGAACAACTGGACGGTGGGCTGCTTGTCCTTGTGCGGTTATTGGTCCTGGGCCCACAACGGAGAACACTGAAGTCATAAGAAAGAACAAAGTGAAACTGATTTTAAATCGATAAAGGCTGTACACTGTAACCTTTGTGTGTGTTCATCTTGATCTTTGATGAGCGTTTTTGCATTTCTTACCCTTCACTGTGAACTTCACAGTTACTCACTTTCCTGTTCAGGCCAACTTTTCCACCATTAATTATTCTTATGATAATAATAATAATACATTTTATTTATAGGCACCTTTAAAATTCAATACAGCCGTATACACAGTATGCAGTGTACCGAAATGCTAACCCTGTGCTGTTTCACCCCAAGCCCACCATGGTGCATTTCTAGATATATAAAGACCCTCAAGGTCACCTTAGATTAGTAAGGTTCCATTTTCCAAATATCTCACTAACAGACTGAAGAGTGCAGTTTGAAGCCTGATCTTTGTGACTTACAGAGATTCCTTATGCAAATATATAAAGTACATACTATACTGTCAAAAGGTTTTTGCTCATCTGTCTTCATACATGTATGAACTCGAGTGATATTCCATTATTAATCCATAGGGTTTAATGTGATGCCGACCTTGCCTTTGCAGCTATAACAGCTTTAACTCTTCGGGGAAGGCTTTCCAAGAGGTTTAGGAGTGTGTTTATGGGAATTTTTGACCACGCTTGGCACAATGCAGTCAGACAAATACAGTTCTTTTGGCAACAGCAAAAGACTCGTCCATCAGATTGACAGATGGTGAAGCACGAATCATCACTCAAGAGATACATGTTTCCACTGCTCTAGAGTCCGGTGGCGATGAGCTTTACACCACTGCAGCTGACACTTGGTGATGTAAGGCTATGATGCAGCAGCTCGGACACGGAAACCCATTCCATGAGGCTGTCACTGTTTCTCAGCTAATCTGAAGGCTACATGAAGTTTGCAGATCTGTAGCAACTGACTCTGCAGCATGTTGGCAGCCTCTGTGCAGTATGCGCCTCAGCATCTGCTTAACCCGCTTTGTGATTTTACACGGCCTACCATTTGGTGACTACATTTAGAGAAGAAGAATATCTCCTATCAATCTCCTATTTAAGGAAAAACAGCAGGGTTTTATAACAACCCCCCCCCCAAAACAACAACAACAACAAAAAAAACAGATCTTGTGACCAAAGGAAAACCAAAAACTATATGGTGCCATCTATATTTGAAGTAGTAATCACCATAGCGTGAGCAAACAGCAATAAGGCTATGTGACCAAAAGAAAAAAGGAGCAGAGGGCTGCCAGTATTTCAAGTGAAAATACATTTTCATGTGCACAGCAGTGGAGAGTGAGAGCAGCAACCAAAAGGTCACCTGCTCCAGGAAATATTCTTCTCAAGAGTAACATTCAGGCAGAGGAAAGAGCAGGGAAGAGTCACTTTTGTTTCCACTTTTACACAAGTGACAGGTTGCTTACATCACCTGTTGTGTCTTCTGTGATAAGGTGTCTAAACTTATATATGGTCTCAAATGAGTAAGCAAGCACGAGTAGGACTGCACAACAGTTTGTAACTCATTTCAACTGGGTGTACTGCTGCCATATCAAACAAAGATGTTCAGCCTAAAACTTACATGACTGCACACAAATTGTATAAATACAGATAAAACATCTGGAAACAATCATAGCTGTACTGCAGGATGCCTTATGTAAACACATCTCACAGCATAGAAAATCATCCATTGGAGTGATCACATTTGTGTGTGTCATTCACATTGCAATTGACTTGTTTTGTTAATTTTTGGGAGATTGTGGGAGGTACAACAGGCTCTGATTGCATCTGTGTGGTGGTGTGCAGCTGCATATCACATTGGACTCCACTGATTTGTGTTGATCTTCAGGAAGTGCTTGGACTTGGGATCTTCATTATGCGTGTACACAATGACTGTAACTGTGCAGTTAGAATATGCTGCAGCCCTGTTTCTAACCTTAGCACTCCATAGTCCATTACAACTCTAAGGCTTTCTTAGAAAACACATCTGCCATCTGAACAGAACGATGCCTGCTTAGAAACAATAAATAATCCAGCATTTCTACACATTGTGCTGCTCTGACCTGTCCTTGCCATTGCACTGGCTGAGGTAGTTCACAGCCTGTAGAAGAACACTGGTTTACAGACAACAGACATCTGCGTTGTCTTCCAAACACATTTGAAAAGACACCCACTGCTGGATGTCTATTTTAAAAGACGTTGTTTTGATACCCCCCGGAGGTCTGGATAGGTTGGAGTGCTACATGGCCTAAAAACAGAAAAGTGTGAAGTCCACCAATGAGACCCTACATATTACAAAATGAGCAACATGCTGTTTTCACTAAGACTTAAACTCACGATTGAGACTCACCAGGAAAGTATTTAAGATCAAGGGAGCCTGGCTTATTTTCCTGCAGAGGTCTAGACTTGTTTCTGCACCACAGAGCCCTGCCCCCTGCTGACCCTGCTGACCATTAGAAAGAAGGACTTGACTTTTCAAAGATAGAAGCTATATCCATTTTTTTTCCATACAGTGACTCATTAGACCTAAGAAAAAACCTAGCAATGCCGATGTTGTCATTTCCTAAGTATTGCTTATCCTATAACTGCTCTTTTGGTTTTATTGCAGACTTCAACGCAGTCCTATACTCGTGGGTGGAAAGATGCCTACTTGCAGTATCAACGTGGCCGTTTTCATTGTGTTGACAAGTTAAACTCAAGTACCTCTTAAAGATTACTGCAAAGCCACTCTGTTTCAAATTACATGTCCAGTTGCTCACAGATTATTAACAAAACTACGCAGCTTCTTGTAGTTCAGTGTGGAGAGTAGCAGCACCACTTGGCTCAGAGCCATAGGCTGTGATTATAGATGGCGCATGCAAAGCCGGAAAGCTTGTAACTCTGAACCCTTCACCCCCATCCCATTTTCTCTGTCTTCAGGAAAAAAGTTTACATAGATTCCAATGTGCTGAGTAAGTTCTGTAATCCTCAGACTTATTATAAACCCTCTTTAAAATTTTAAGTGTAAGGAAAAAAATCAATTGGCAAAACAAGAGCTTACTTTTCAGCTTGTTGGAAGGCTTACGTTTTGGAAAATCCATGGCTGTGTCTGAAAAGCAGCATACTGAAAACAAAATGCAATGCTTCCCGCCTGGCTAAGTGAATGAGTGAATGATTAAGTGACTTGTCACTGAGTTAAATCCAAGAAATCCTGCTGCTATGAGTGACATGTTGACAGCCTGGTAAATGAAATCCAGCATTTTACTGCCAGCAAGCCACTCAGGCAATGCTTAGCCTTTTCTCTGGAATTTGCATGGAGAGCCTGGAATATCACACACTTGGTAAATGCACATTTCAGAAGATGTGAATGGACAGACAGCTAACACAATGCAGGTATAAGCTGCCTCTGCACCCCCACAAACACACACAAATCCACACACACTTTATGTGTCAGTAATATTTCTCCTTGCTCCAGAAAGCAATGCTGCATGACCTGGTTATGATATTACCTTAGCAACAAGCTGCCTTATAGCCAAGCTCTGCTTTGTGTGATGGTGTGTGTGTGTGTGTGTGTGTGTGTGTGTGTGTGTGTGTGTGTGTGTGTGTGTGTGTGTGTGTGTGTGTGTGTGTGCGTGCGTCTGTGTGTGTGCGTGCGTGCATGTGTGTGTGTGTGTGCGTGTGCTAGACAGAAGCAGAGAAAAGGACAGCAAGCCATTGCTTTTTTTCTGGGAAGGAGATTTCAATGTATGTGTGCGCCAAAGTGTGTTCTAGCTGTGCGAGTGCATGTGTGTGTACTAACTATATTACACATGCATATTAATATATGCAGGTGTAAAACCTGGATGGTTTGGTTGTGAACAGCACCTCCCAGACCTGTCGTGACCTGCAATCCCTTTGTTATTCGTACAACATATATTGGATTACATTCACAAGAGCCTGGTAACGTATCGGCAGCTCAATAGTGCTGTTGCTCACAGCTTACTGTAATTGTTTTAATGATAGCTAATTAGCTTCCAAACACCAAGGATTCAATCTCAAATCAATGTGAGGAAAAAAATGAAACAATCATGCAAACCCATGGGTACCTTTAAATGAAAAGAAGAAAATAGGAAGCTGGTTTCAAAGGTGATAGGAGCAGAATTTAGGCATTAGTCATTCAATACCACCCTTATTTCCAAACTGGTGTAATGTGCGTAATTATGGTAACAAGCATGATCCTCACTGAGACGACTGGCAGCTTCTGCAGCCTCAGTGAATTGTTTGCCAGCAAGATGGATTTGGCAACAAATCTTATTGTTTTGATGCAAAAAAGAAAAAAAAATGTAAATGAATGTGATTCTTCCAGCTTAAATGGAGCATTTAGAATTTCTGACAGAGACAGATGGTTCCAGTAAAAAGGCTGATTGAAGAATCAATCCTGCAAATTTTTTATCCTGTTTAAGCAAAAGTACTCCTGGCACACACAAAAAAGGTGCACAGAAAACCAGGCGACCTGGAGATGGTCTCTGAATGTTAATGAGACTGAGTAACAGAACGAAAATGGCAATGAATTAAGGGCACCAATTTTCTTGAGTATGGTATCATTTAGTTGACGGTAATCATAGGTGTAATTTTTAATCACACAGACACACACACATGCGCGCGCACACACACACACACACACAAATACTTTGTAGTTCAGTCAGTTACCACCTCCTTCATAATCTCCAAATCAGCCTGTGTTGGAGGATCTCCCTGAATTTTCTTGCTAAAATGATGAAGAGTCCATGGAGTCAAACACAACATCACTTTAATGCACTTTTAATCTCAAAAACATGTCATTTACATGCATCACTGGAAATATTTGTATGACTATCCAAGAGAGCTGGTTCCACAGAAGAGGGGCCTTAAAACTGAAGGCTCTCCCTCCCATTCTACTTTTAAATACTCTAGGAACAACAAGTAGGCCTGCAGAGCGAGAGCGAAGTGCTGTAATAGGGTGATATGGTACTACAAGGTCATTAAGATAAGATGTGGCCTGATTATTTAAGACCTTGTATGTGATGAGAAGGATTTTAAATTCCATTCTGGATTTAACAGGATCCAGAGAAACATGGGCAAAACATGCTTTCTCTTTTTAGTTCCCAATGTCCGTATTCTGACAAGCTTTTATACCATGTTTCTAAGATTTTTAGGGCTGAGTACCATAACCTCAGTTAAACTGCAGGGATGTCTCAAAGACTCAAAGACCTGGATGACGTCTAATGTCCTGATTCTCAGTTCAACTCTAATTGGTGTGTGTTATCTGGCTTCATGGACAGATAGAGCTGCGTTTCATCTGCATAGCAGTGAAAATGTATGCTATGTCTTCTAATGATGCTGCCTAAGGGAAGCATGTATAATGTAAACAGAATTGGTCCTAGCACTGAACCCTGTGGAACTCCATAATTAACCTCAGTGTGTGAAGAGGACTCTCCATTTACATGTACAAATTGGAGTCTATTAGATAGATATGATACAAACCACTGCAGTGCAGTACCTGTAATACCTACAGCATGTTCTAATCGCTCTAATAGGATATTATGGTCGACAGTATTGAACGCACAGAAATAAGTCCACTGTTAATACAGCTGTGATGGCCTCTGAAACCTGACTGAAACTCTTTAAAATCCTTTCCAGATGATCAGTTAGCTCTTTTACAACAACTCATTCAAGAATTTTACACCCCACCCTCCTGGAAACCAGACCACTAATGTGACCCCTCTACTTCCTAGTCCCAGCGAACGACCTGTGCTTATGTGCGATTTTGCAGTTAAAACAGATTTGTATAATTAGATTTTGAGGTAGAACAACATCAGAGGTCGACACTGTGAACCAGGATTATAGCTTATCCAGGTATAGCTTCAGGGTTAACCATGGGCTGTCTGCACTACAAAAGGGGTTTATTAAGGTAAATCACCATGGTAACTTGTGCTGTAAACCTAACCTGCTCCACTCTCTGATACACTGAATATATACATGCAGAGCACAGTTTGGTTGGAATCGGGAAGTAGTTGGACTGAAGCCAGTCTTGCCTTAAAGTTGGTTTCTCCGGTGTCCAACCAGGGGCTATCTGCCACCTACAACTTACATAATCGAAAAATGAGAAGAAAATGAACAGCACCACCCACAAGCAGGGAAGAGTGAACTCGATATACAAAATTATGACCTGGGTCAATCTGTTGTCAGGTTCAGCTGAACATCCGTGGGAGCAATGTAATTGGAGAAGATGATGGAAACTGAACCCGCCTCTCCTCAGCATATTGCCAGGTAATACCCATATTAACTGAAGGTGTCTTGCTAAGCTCCCAATGTTTCATACTTTCTCATGTCCCTCTATTGTTCCTACCTTACCCCCTGCTGTTTCCATCTTCTTTCCCATCCAGGTTATATGTTTCCTAATAGATCATCAGACCTACTCCTCTACTCTCATTCCATCTGTACCTCCTTCCCCCACCCAATTCCCATTCCTTCTAGTTTTCACCATTCCTCCTGTTATTTTTTAATCTCTTGTCCTCTCATTGTTTTTATTCCCTCTATCCGTTACAAGCAGAGAAACATAATGGCAGTGTTGGAATAGAGTTTGGGCTCTTTGATTTCCCCCTGGCCTATAAAGGTGGGGTGATATGCACCAGAATACAGTTTACAGAATAACGGGTTTTTTTTGCTCGAACTTTTATGGAAAAGAAGAATTATAACTTTTGTATTTAGATGTTTTTTGTTTTGCTTTGTTTCTGAAAACAGCCATTAATAAAACTAATCATAGCTGCATACATACAAGAACATTTGCATTCAGTATCTTTATTAAATCAAAAACTCTTTTTAAGTTAATGACATTTCTTTTATTAGGCACAAATCTTTTACACAGAGTAGTTTTTCTTTTTGCTTCAACAGCAACACCATCAGATGTTCCATTTTATTAGTTAATTCCTTTATTAAGTTTAACTTTCCTCAGTATATATGACACATGCTATAATCAGGAATGCTGTTATTACATAGTTTACTTGATTACTGTTTAGTAATTAATAATATTGTTACCATCCATTTCCACAATAAACTAATGATTGGACTCTTTAGCATTCAGTGTAAGAAACATCAGGCGTTTTGCTAAGAAATACAGATGCTGAAAGATGACAGATTAGCTGTGATGTCGAATGACTGCTGGATGTTTGGGTTAGAGTTGAGGGGACATTCACACCACAAGCTCTTGGAAGCTAATTTACCTGCAGTCTGTGTAACGCAGCACAATCTCCGCTTCCAAAGACTCCTAAGGGACTGTAGTCATGAAAGAATAGAGGGCCCACTCTCTTCTCCAATCTCTTGTGCAGTCATTGGGGATTTAAACAAATGTACAGTAGTCATGGTAGAAGCATTTCTGAAAGGCTGCTAAATCTCCTTTGAGGGGTGAAGCATATAGTCATTGTAAGGTAGAATAATTCCATTGCAGACACAGTTTTGGAGAAAATACACTGAATCCTATTTTGAGCAACGCTTGTTCAACAGCTCTACGGCTCCTACATAATAGGATTCAAATATATGAGTGAAATTGACTGAACATGGTGGCATGCTTTCTATTCTATCATTTCTTCTTCGGTTTTTTTTGCCCAGTAAGAAAATATATACAACAATACAGCATCCCAAGAGTTCCAATAGTTTCGATTGCACTCAGTGTGCAGAGGGAAACACTTTAGGATGCTATTGTTAAAAACAGGATGGACATCACAAATAAGATATTTTATTAAACACACATTACTCACTGAGCTCTCTATTTCTATCTCTCTCGCTATTTCTACTGGTTTCCTGTCATAGTGAAAAGATGTGGTGTATGTTCAGTTTAATAATCATTCTAAATTTGCCATGTGTGAGATGAGCTTTAGCCTCTCCCCCTACAGCAGGGTCACCAGTCACCAGTTGTTTGGGCATTACGATGATACTGGATTAAATAAGCAGCTAAAAAATGGACGTTTACTACACACACATATTGTTGGAATATGACATACGGAATACTAGAATTCAATGTAGAACACTATAAACATTTTAATAGAATTGAGTATTGCAGTGCTTTCTTAGGCTCAGTAAGAAAGAAAACATGCAACAAGTGAAGTCCATGAAACACACACAGAATGATTTGACTAGTTGAAAGTGTTAATTGTTGCCGCCAGCTTACTTTATTATATACTGAGTATATTTTTTTCCATTATCCTCTCTTCTTATTTCAGAGCTGACCGCATTGTTGTTGTGATCCACTGAAGTGCTTAGTGTATCAGCTGATCATAAGCATTCATGCTCTGTGTTTTATGACTTAAAAGGTCAGCTGTCATTTATTTTGGCAGGGGCAAGTTTTATTTATACAGCACGAAATCACAACAATGGTCACCTCAAGAAATTCAGCAAAGAATTTACTGAACTCTACTGAATGAATGATGCTAAGTGATACCACAGGTAGCAGTTTAAATATGGTACTGTACATGCTTTCCAAAGTCACAGGATGAAATAGTTTAAATGTTTTAAAAATGGCGACCCATAACACATTGGTTCAACTCTACAACTCTTCTCTTCTTTAGTATAAGTCAGTCGCACAACATTCACACACAAAATGCAAAAGTCTTGTGAACCCATATTTCACTGACAATTACACATATCAACGCATCAAATGAGACGCTTTATTATTTCATGAAATATGGTTGAATTTAAGCTCATTTTGAATTTGACCAACACAGCTCAGCAAAGTTGCGAATGGGCTACAAAATTATTAGAAAAGTATCTAATACTAAAAAGAAACAGCTGGAACATTTTGCTCCTTATTAGGTTAATTGGCAGCAGGTCTGTAACATGAAAGGAACATATTATAACATGATGCAGAGTTTGTAAGAATGTGTAGAGATTCATCAGTCTACAAAAACTGTGGTACTGCGGAACAATGCCAGTTTAATATTATTCAGTCATCACAGTTTTTACTTTGACAATCTCATTACCTACATAATATCAATGTGAAGACTTGCGATGCAGCAGCATTCCTCTCTGGATCTGATGGCCATCACAGTGGAGAGAGGATGGAATAGTTGAATTTGGTACCTGAGGCCCCAGCTCATGTCCCAAACCCAGCTCAGCAGAGAGGTGCTTTCAGCTCATCTCCATGCTTTCAAGAGGTTGAGGCAATATATGTGCGTGACTACTCCGATTGCAGCACTTCATAGTCAACGTCCCCCACTCGCTGAGTGGTCAAATGCCCCCTCATTTCATCCACCCCAGAGTCAGTGTTGGATGACACCTCCAAACTGCCCCATTAACCTACTGGGCTAATCTACTCCCACAATCAAGGCGTGCATAAGGCGGGAGCTAACTGCAGTCTATCAGTTTTGTGCCTATGTGTAATGTCCACAGCACCATGAAGGTCCCCATGCACACGTCTAACGTCTACCCACTCTGCCCCCTGCAGTGCCCCAGGTTGAATCAAAGTCAAGATGCATTGATAAATAGGACTAATATTATACACTAATAATCGAAATCTTCCTGTCAAAAAAGTCTGTGATCAGGCTATGTGTTATTTATAACTGAAAACTAACGATGCCATTTCAGTCACTTTGGTTTTACTGTAAACAACAACTGCAGTCACCATTGGAGACTTTGGTGACGCACGATAAAACATCAGGAGCTTCTTTTTTTCCCTTTTTCCTCATTAAATCTCCACTGCAGAGTCATGTAATGTCAACTCTAGCCTTCCACCCACCCAGTCACATACACACAAAGTAGTACACACACAAAAACACAGCAATGCACACGCACACGGAACACCCGTGGGTGGTCAGTTAACATGTTTGCTCGTGTTTGCCCTGCCTAAAGGCCAACATCACTGTGTGCTGGTTTTATTTATGTGCAGTTTGTATATATTTGTCAAAGCTATTCCCCATTAGCCTTCACAAAGTGGTCACTCTACATCCTCGGCCACTCCACTTAAAGCGATGCAAACAGGCTGTAGATGCATACCATATGGACGGCTTCTATTCTTGGAGCTTTCCTCCCTTGTCGTGACTTTTTCAGCATGTTACATCATGCAGTATCTTAAGTACTGGTTGAAATTTTGATAAATGCCATGGAAACACCAAAACTTCAATATTGGGAGTGACGATTGTGAAATTCAATAAAATTTCAGCTATTTTCTTTTCCTGTGTTTTATGCATAAATCAGATTTTTAGTTTTTTGGAAAAACAGACAGAGGAGCTGAGATGAACAGAATCTGAGCTGATAATATAGTTTATGACATGTTGGTTTGTCATTTTATAAAGGATGGTGCACATTTCTGGATATTTCTATCAGTTTAACCTTCTGGTATATTCATATGCATTCATAGGCTTGATCGTAATTTGTGATATCTGCCATCTACAGTATCTGCAAAACTTTAGGTATACTGTAGTAATACGGGGGTGAAATTCATGAATTTAAAATAAATTGTGGGTTCTCTGCCCACGCTCCTGTGCACTTTCACTCACCAGTGTAACCTGATTAATTGTAGATTTTTTCTAACATTAATGCTTTCTGCTATTTCTGCAGCAGGACCAGACGGCATCCCAGGTCGTATCCTAAGAGACTGCGCATACCAGCTAGCTCCTGTGTTCACTGAGATATTCAACATCTCTTTATCTCAGTCGGTCATCCCCACATGCTTCAAAGAGTCCATCATTGTTCCTGTCCCGAAGAAACCCCACCCTGCTTCTCTCAATGACTATCGCCCTGTAGCCCTCACCTCAGTAGTGATGAAGTGCTTTGAACGCCTGGTCAGAGACTTCATCATTTCTTCACTACCAGACACACTGGACCCACTACAGTTCGCTTACCGTCCAAATCGTTCCACAGACGATGCCATCTCTCATCTCCTCCACACATCACTCACTCACTTGGACACTAGAAGGGGGAATTATGTTAAAATGCTCTTCATAGACTACGGCTCTGCATTTAACACCATAATTCCCTCCACACTCACCACCAAGCTGGAGCATCTGGGACTCAGCTCATCTATGTGTCAGTGGATCTCCAACTTCCTAACTGGCAGACCACAGGCAGTAAGGATGGGCGGACATGTCTCAGCCTCCACCACTCTCAGCACTGGAGCCCCCCAGGGGTGTGTTCTGAGCCCCCTGCTGTACTCTTTGTACACATATGACTGTGTGGCCACTACCAGCTCCACCACCATCATCAAGTTTGCTGACGACACCGTCGTGGTGGGCCTGATCTCTGATAACAACGAGACGGCCTACCTGAAGGAGATTAGGAATCTGGAGAACTGGTGCCAGAGGAACAACCTCCTTCTAAACGTCAGTAAGACAAAGGAGCTGATAGTGGACTTCAGCACTAAGCAGGAGAGGAACTACCAGACCCCCGTCATCAACGAGTGCCCAGTGGAGAGAGTGGACAGCTTCAAATACCTCGGAGTTCACATCACGCAGGACCTGTCATGGTCCTGTCACATCAACACCGTGGTGAAAAAGGCCCGACAGCGTCTCTACCACCTCAGACGCTTGAGAGACTTCCAACTGCCCTCCAAGGTGCTCAGGAACTTTTACTCGTGCACCATAGAGAGCATCCTGGCGGGAAACATCTTAACCTGGTTCGGGAACAGCACCATGCAGGACAGACGAGCTCTACAGAGGGTTGTGCGGTCAGCTGAGCGCACCATCCGCTCCGAGCTCCCTGACCTGCACTCAATCTACAGCAGGCGGTGCTGGACCAAGGCCAGGAAGATCGTGAAGGACCTCAGCCATCCCAACAACAGACTGTTCTCTCTGTTGAGGTCAGGAAAGCGATTCCGCTCCCTGAAGACCAACACAGAGAGACTGAGGAGGAGCTTCTTCCCGCAGGCGATACGGTCTCTCAATCACACCACCACACAGTACTGACCCACACATACAGTTCTTACACACACACTGGACTTTCTGGACTTTGGTTTTGCACAACACTGGTCACTATATTCTTCATTTCCGGTTAATACTTGTACAGCTGCTGTTATTGTGTATATATTTATTTATATTTAGATTTCTTCATACATTCTTATATAGTTCTATATTGTGTATTGTGTATTTTGTTGTACAGTTATTTTATTTTCAACTTTAATTTATATATTTATCTTTATCTTATTCTTCCCAGTTAAATTTACCCTTCATTCTAATTTGTGTTGTACAGTTATTTCATTTTTAACCTTAATTTATATTCTATTCCTTCCTAGTTAAATTTACCCTTTTTAATTTTTCATATTTATTTCCTATCTTATTCATAGCCTTTTCCTTTTTTTGTTTTCTTTAGGTCACGAGCAGTTGTCCAAGCATTTCACTACATATCGTACTGTGTATGACTGTGTACGTGACAAATAAAATTTGAATTTGAATTTGAATTTGAATTTGAATTTATTTTGGGTTCCCCAGTTGGACCCACACAGAGGCATGGTTTTTCCAGTGTTTAACACCGTCAGCTGATCACTGGGTTTTTTGGTATGGTGGTTGAATTTTCTCCCCATGCTCGAGTGGGTTTTTGGTCCATGTAGGTTAGGATGCTCCTGTTTGTTTTGTTTTTAAAGATATTGTAGGATTTAAGTTTTAAGTTTTAAGATTTAGGTGTGACGAGCAGAGATGAATCCAGAGGTCAGAACTCACTGATCAATATGGAATAAAGTGATCAGGTGTGCAAATTTATACGTGACTTTTTTATTCCTTGTACTTTCATCCTGTACATTGAGAAGTCCATTTTTACTGGTAATGCTTTTTAAGGTTAACACGGACTTTTCAAGTCTGATTTGTATCGTGTGGTGTGCGGTATCCTTAATGTGCAGGTAAACCTGCATCATCACATGTCCAGACAAGAACCAATGGGGAAAACTGCTACACAACATAAGTTGTAAGCTATGCAGAATTTGGGGTCAGATGGTGCAAACAATCTCAAGGAAAAGGAAGAGCAGCTACAAATAAAGACCATCGCTAAACTCTTTAGAACTGTGCTGATTTGTGGAGGCCAAAGCACAAAGATGATGCCAGGCGGTAGTTTGATTAATATATAAGTAATATATAAACCTCTGCCCTACATACATTAGATTTATGACATAAATGATGCATTGGTTTTGTCATGTTTTGTTTATTTAAAAATGTGATTGTTGTTACACCAAACCTCCTTTCTATGTGAATAACACATCCCACATTTCACACAGTACTCACAAATACACTTGGCTGCACATTTACGTTGCCAAGACCTGCCGATCACATATGTGTCGTTTCTTTGAAGCATTTAGTAAGTAGGTCCTAAAGTTGGGAAGAAAAGGTGAGAACGACCTGAGGCAAAAATAACCTCCGGGTCAAGAGGTTAAACGGCTGAGCTGACCAACGGGCTGATGTCCCAGAAAACTGAGATCTGGGGCTCTATGTGTCAGAAAGGCCAACCACAGAGTGCAGTAACCTGTGTGTCAGTGTAGGGTCCATGTCCTCATCAGAAGGCTAGTTATAGCTTATGATATTAAAGGATATTTCCTTATTAGTCTCCTTATTTAAGTGAAATTTATTGCAATTTCTTTTTTAAACCATTGTTAGCCTTTGAAAATTATTACATTTTAAAGGTCTAAAACTCAAATTGTTTATTTGCACTCAGATCAGAAAACAAACATAGTTCTGAATGTTCGTATAAAAGAACTCACTGAATCCCAAAAGACTTATTTGTAGGAAATAATGCTCACTAGACATTTTAAAAATATATGCGACAGCAGATGATCCCAAATGTTGATTACCTGTGTAGAGATTAGAATATTATTTTACTGTTACTATTCATAACCATTATCATTACTGTTGCATCAATTATCATTTCATTAGAGCATTTATTGAAACTGTTGATGTTACATTAAAGTCTGTATTTCAGGTGTGAGCATAATTACATAATAATCTTTCATTGCAGGTGCAACTGTACTCATGTTATACACATTGCATTTTTGTGTTAATTAAAGAGTTGAAGCTTGGTCAAGTTAATTAATGGTCTGAAGCTTCGCCCGACGCGATGTTCGACCGATCTATTGAGTAAAGTGACCCACAGCTATTGAAAGGATTGCATACATGCTTACAATTCACCGCATATTATATAGGAATAGAATAAAGGCCTGTGTGTGTTCAGCAGCCTGCTGCATTGGAGTTTGCCTGGTAACTCAAACAGAGTCAGGAAGTATACTTCTAAAATGTCTTTGTTTGTCGAGTGAGGTCATGCACTGAGGTCAAGACACACATAAGTCTGCCTGCACACATACACAGTATATAGACTTGTTTTGCTTGTAAACGGCATGCTCATGTTCTGTTCTGAAGTGCAGTAAGTGAAATAACAGGAAGCATCTGGCGGTGGCGGAGGAACAGAGGAAGGAACTGTTCTTTTTTAGAATATGTCCAAGGTGGATATTATTGGAACTGGAACTGGTGCATGTTATTTATCTGCTTTGACGCATAATGTTCGTCATCAAATATGTTTTGAGCCTGTGTATGAGTTTATGTATACTTATTATGGGCATGAATGTTATGGCCATTTTGGATTTTCTCTAATCAGCATTTACATACAAACTTAAATGTACACATGCACCTTCACTACTATTTGATTAAATGGCCTTAGGAAGTTGCACCTTGATCTTTGGTAGCCATCAAGAAGCTTCCAGCATAATTCTGGGATGTCTGACCACTCGGCACAACTGGCAGAGTTCATTTAAACTGGACGGTTTTCTGGCAGGGTCCACACATTTTCAGTAGGGTTGAAGTCAAGGCTTCGAGGCCATTCGAGAAGTTTAGAAGAGAAGATGTTAACCTGCTTTATGATTTCGAAACCAGTTTTGGTGGTGTTTGTCCACAGTCCTGTTGATGCAACCACATGTGCACGTCATCAAGCAGCAATGAGACATGCTGTCAAATCTTATTTTCTACTTGTCTTCAGCAGTGTGATGACGCTCAGAATATGCCCAGAGCATCAGCCAATAAGAGTTCAATGCAATTTTAAACATACATTATGGACAGATAGCCAACAGACTCCAGTAAGCAGTGACGGGTTTATTGCAGCTGCTAATTCATGAGAAGAATTTATCACTGTTTTCTAATCTGACGCCACGACCAACTTATAGGTTACGTTAACATGACATTAGTCACGTGGATACTAAAGTCATGTTGAGCTGCACTACAGCTCATGTGACTGACAGCACCATCACATACAAAAGCCACGTATGCAAATGAAGTGACCTTGATTGACACCATTCCTCTGTTCAGAGCTATAAATGTAAGTCTCCTCTGACCTCACCATGAAGGATTAATGATAATGTTTAATACAGGTTTGTGAGATAAGCTGCTGAGCCTAAGTTGTTGTTTAAAGCAGCGTTCCTGCTCTTTGATTTGTGTTCGTTTTACTTTGTATTTCAGACTTTCTGTGGAGAAAAGCCATGGGAGAAAGGGATTGGAGGGAACTTTGGTTTTGTCACTGTCTGCTGTTTTGTTTGCCAAAGGTCCTCTGACTGAGCATTCATGCCAGTTTTCAACAGAGCACTGCTACAGTGAGATATGCGTTTGGAAATAGATCGGTGGGCAGACAGCCGACGACGCAAGGACTGACTATCAGGAAGAAAAAAAGTTTATAATACCAGTGCCTGCAAAACCCTCTTCTATCCACTGAAACTTTTCAGAAATTGAGAAAAACGACCATTTCCCCCCACTGACACTACTGCAGTGACAGTATTTTACAAATCATTACCACAGGGCTAGCTTGAATCATTACACATTACCTTTCATTTTCAGTCCAAAGGAAATAAAAACTGATGCCACAGGGTTTCCGGAGACTGTGGATACAATGCAATGCAGTGTGTGTTGATGTATTTGGACTACATTTCAGTAATGCTGATTTAGTTTTTTTTTTTCCTGAGGGACTGAGGCAAACAGAGATGCAGGAACATGGAGGGGATTTCAAGGAGATGGAACATTTTGATTGTTGTTATCCAACAGCTATTTGAGACTTAAAATAGTTGCTTGGCACTTAGCTCTGACCAATTGTATTTCAGTGAGAATGCCCTAAGGATGACACATTTGGTGAAATATGACTTACTTTCACAATAAAAGCATATTCTTCTTCATTTTACTATTAATTCTGTATCTGATTTATGAACATGCGTGGAGTTTAACCGTGAAACAGAAGAGGTTTTAAGAGTTTATTAGCATATGTGTCATAACTCGAAGCTCCAACGCAGAGAAAAAGTTGAACCCTACTGATCTGTCTTTGGTATGTCATTGCATATAATACATATGTACACAGGAATAATAAAATCTATGTACACTGAAGTGCAAACAGGGATAACAGGTCTACAGGCTATCCCCACCCTGAGCTGCTAACACAAATCAGACCAGATCTGTATTTTAAAAAAAGGCATTTTTATTAGGATACATTTTTGGTTCTTGCTCATCTAGGTGCTATAGAAATTATAGAATTGTAAAAAATATAAATTCCAGCTTTAAAGCTTTAATCCCAGGTTTAAATTGGAACTATAGAGAACTATGCTTGGGTTTAAAGAGATGTCACATATGCTTACCACGCTTGGAAAAAATAAAAGTGTGTCCTCCTCCTGTTTTGACTGTGTAACTGAGCTAATTGTGAAGTGGTTATCAGTATTCGGGAGTAACGGAATACATGTACCGCCGTTACGTATTTAAATACAAAATATGAGTAACTGTATTCCGTTACAGTTACCATTTAAAAAGGTGGTATTCAGAATACAGTTACTTTGTTGAAATGAATGGATTACACGGCGGTATTTTTCTGTTTCATAAGGCTATACCCTCTTTAATTTTGCTTTCCACGCCAGTGGAAACCCAAACAAAACACGCATTAAGAGGCTTTAATGCCTGTGGCCCATGTCACCTCTACTTCATGTCATTGCATAATGACGTGAAGAAATATTTTTTTAAATTATTCACAAAAATGATTTAATATTAAGGCAAGAGGCAGAGTGTTACAGGCATAGGCCTAAAGCATATAGCCTGATGGGCAGTGTAGTCCATGCTGCAGGAAGAATGGACTGCCATACCCGTTATTTGTCTGTGAGGGAGGGAGGGAGGAAAAGTCGGAAAGGACGAGCTGTCACCGAGCAGAAACGGGAGCTGGAAGCATGTAAATATAATAAAAACCACTGCAGCCAAAAAGAGAGCCTGACGAGCCCAGCTGTAAGTAAGCTAATAAGACTCGACTGTACACCGTGTTTGTGTTTTCCTCTGAAACAATAAGTTCAGTTGGAGCAGCCTTTCAACGCCTCTCTCTGTCTCTCGCTAGCAAAGTTGACCCAGACAACAAAGTAAAGCTAGTTTTCAGCTACGACGTATTAGCCAGAGGTCCCTTTACTACGGTTCAGAGCCGCGGACCTGTTTTATATACGCGCGGAATAGTTTTCTATACGAGATCCCTGCAAAAAGTGCAGCCTTACCTAATCTCCACCTACTGTTACTCATTTATATTAAGATTTAAACATCTAGTTGGTGTTGGTATGGAGAGTAACCTTCAGTAATAGTAATAAATCACACAGAAATAGGACATTCATGTAGTTGTAAAAAGCTTGAAGTAATCCAAAGTATTCAGAATACGTTACTCTCATTGAGTAACGTATGCCGAGCTCCTCCGGCTCGCTGAGCTCCTCAGCTGGCGGTGCGGGCTCCTCCGGCTCGCTGAGCTCCTGCTCGGGCATGCTGAGCTCCTCCGGCTCGCTGAGCTCCTCCGGCTCGCTGAGCTCCTGCTGCAGCTGGACGAAGTCTGAGGTTTCCCGAGCTTGCACTACCCCCCGGGCTTTATGCAGGGTGCAAAGGCAGGCGGAAACTCCCTTGAGCTGGCCGAGGTAGGGGTTTCCCTCCAGGATCGCCTCGATGGCGTTTAACCCCACCACTCTTGCCCTTCTGTTGGTGGTGTGAGTTACCCAGTCCATCAGGCGTTGGACGCAGGTGAGGTCGCTCTCTCCGGACAAGGCTGCTGGAGTGGGTAGTGGAATGGAGGCTGCTGCTGGTGGAGAAGACGGCTGAGGGGTGACTGCATGCGGATGAGATGACGACGGTGTTACAGCTGCAGATGGTGAAGCAGCGGGTGGTGTAGCGACCTCCGACCAAGGTGATGGTACCTGCACCGTCAGCTCGTCCACTGCAGACACAAACACAGATGATGAGGAAAATGAAAAATTGTCCGTACTACTCACCACAGCCGGCTCTTGAGATGTCTGTGGCTTTGGCTGCGGTGAGGAACGCCGGCGGCGCGAACGTCGTTTCCATGTAGATGTCGGGGCCGGCGTCTCAGGCTGTGAATCCACCAGCTGACCGGGCCGGTGAGCAGCCTGAGGAGGAGAGTGGAGGTGGAGGGTGGAAAGCAGGAAGTCCAGGACTACAGAATTAAGGGAGTCCACCAGCCAGGGGAATTTCAACAGCATCTCCTGCAGCCGTCTCTCCACGGCGCGACGCAACCCCTCCGTGGGCTTCTCCCACCACGACTCACATAGGTGGTAAATTCTGTCCATAACCTCCCTCCTGAGCCTCTCCTCAGAGACCGCTGGGTCCATACGGGGCGGGATCATTCTGTCACGGTATGGCATGGCACACCGTGGAAGGAGTGGGGAAGGAGGACCCAGGCGCGGTGCTCTATGTACAAACAGTGTTTATTTACAGAGTGAAAACAACGTAACAATAAATCCCCGTGTTCTCCCAGACTCCCGTGTCGTGTCTCCCGTGAATAGTCCGTGTGCTCTCTGCTCCCGTGTCAGCACCCCCCGGTGCTCGCTGCTCTCCGTGCCTTCCACGCTCTTCCTGCGGGAAACAATAGCGCAGCTGTCAGGACACTCAGAAATGGCAGGCATACACTTTCTGACTAAACTTAGACAGGGTGACTAACGTGGAGTCTCATGCAATGATCCCGCGTCGGTGGGAGCTCCAAGACTCTCCTAAGTAGCTCCCCCGACGAGCCCTGATCAGCGGCAGGTGTGTGGCTTCGGGTGTGGCCAGTCCTTCCGCAGGGCCACACCCCTCAGGCCTGCAGGTGGCTGAGCTCCATCCTCCAAGCATCCCCGCAGACATAAACACACACACTCACATCTACAATCATGGAGGAGAGCAGCAGCAATACCAAAATACATATAATAATAATAATAATAATATAATACATGACTGCTCAGGGATCCTGGGTCGCCCAGTCCCAGGACCCTGACAGTAACGTAACAGAATACATTACAAAATACATTTTGGGGCATGTAATCTGTAATCTGTAGTGGAATACATTTTAAAAGTAACCTTCCCAACATTGGTGGTTATTCTACACTTTGCTTATTGTGCAGTCTTTGGAAATATGAATTTATAGTCCTGGCACTAATTAGATGAAATCTCATTCAACATTCACTGCTCTATTACACTTTCTATAAATATCTCAAACCAAAATGAATCAGTGTATTTAACACTAGGACTGACAATGGGGTCATTTTGAGCTCTTGGCTTTTTAAAAACAATGTAACTAATTTAAAATAAAACTCTAATATCTTATATTTTGTTACTATTGTTCACTTTAAGGAATTAGTTTATCCATCATACAGTGGATGCTGGGTGTGGGATAAAAAGGGAAAAATGACAGCCACTCATACCTAGAGCTGCCATCAACGACATAACAAAAACTGTGGAATGTAAAGTTGCCTAGCAACACATTGTTTTTTTGCTGCACAGATTTTGATATGAAAGCTACTGTAACACGATCCAGAGGTAACTAAATGTGATTAATAAATGAATATGTTAAGCTGGGTCAGGGCAGGGCAGTGGAACACGTCACTGGGTGGGTTGCTGGCTCTGTAGAGCAGCGGGGGAACCAGAGTGTGGTGCGCTAATCTGAGCAAAGAAACAGAGAAATCCAGAGCAGAGCAGCAGAATCAGATAGTTTTCAGGCCTACGAAGAAGCGCTAAGGAGGGCTGGAGACTGAGATGGAGTGCACTACACTGCTTTTATCACAGTTGAATAAATTACAGTATTGCACACATGGCATTCTAACAGTGTTATTTTGCCTGCACAGCAGGGTGGTCTGTTTGATGTTGTTCTTTGATAAACCAAATCATTTCCACACAACTGAAATAAGATGACGCCATAAGACCAGTTTTATTTGAGCGAAATCAAATATCTTGATCATGCTTTTTTTCCCATTATGTAAAAAACAAAACAAAAACAAAAATATATCAGCAAACATTAACAATCAAACAAATACATTTGCTTTATTAATTCATTTTTTACTCCAGAATCCAGTTTGGAATAAAAAAAAGAAGAATCACTCCAACTAAATGTGGTTAATGCAGCTTCAACTACTGCACATCTCGCAGGTAGGATCATACGAGTCATACGAGAGACAAGAAAAAACAAACACACACACATATTGTGATTTACGTAAAATGTAAAGATGTTTCCAGTGCTTCAGGTGCTGTCTAGAGGGGAGTACTGGGAGTACTTTGCATTGAACGTGTTGGACTCCACACATATTACATCAGTTGTTATCAGTGTGTACACGAAGTAGAAGGTAGAAATCCTTTCGCTACTATATTTTCTCCAGCTCTACATCTGCTTTTGGTTGCCTACCTTCTCTGTCGCACTGCCAGCATTGTATCATCAAGGTTGCTGGAAGAATCTTTGTTTACCCAGTACGTTGCATTTTAATTAGAATTCTGACCTCTGGAGCTACAGCGTGGCATGAAAATGAGATAAATAACAAATGAGAATTGTTGTGCCACTTCACCTAACCAATTCTGAAACATGGGGCACAGAGGACTTGGAGAGAGAGCTAGAGAGAGAAATTTGTTGTACATAATTATTCAGTAATTGCTTTTATTGTTTTATTGTGTTACATCCCCGCCCCCCGCAACCCACGGCACTTAGTAGTATGGGAAACAATAATGAGGATAATGCTAGGTAAAACTGCAGTAGCAAACTTAACAAAAACTCAGAGGGTTTGCATCAAAATTCGATAAACTACAAATTTGAGGCTGCTGTAAAGATAGAGCCAAGGAGCCAGGATAGAAACACTGTTGAAATGAGCCCGTTGAGGGTTGAGATACTTCACTGACAATTCACAAGACCAATACTCACATCATCATCATCATCATCAGTGTCTGCGATTCATCCTCAGGGGATCATGAGTGTATGCAGCAAAGCTTAAACCAATCCATTTTGTATATGGACATGTATTTCACTTGGCAAGTTAAATATTATAGGATCAATAGTTAAACATTAACAAAGTCTTTTGGATTCATCCTTTGGGGACCATGAACTTCTCACGTTCTCACTGTCATAGCATCCAGCTGTCATTGATCTATTTCAGTCTGGATGAAAAGGTGAAACTAACAATTCCCTGATGGTGGGTTGCCATACCAACCTTACTTTGAAATGTATGTACCGTAGCTTTTATTTGGATTTATCCTTACTTCAAACGCCAGCGCTATTTTAAGGTAAAAAAAAGAAACAAAGATTTTGATTGTTTTATGTAGCAAAACGTTGCTCCCTGAACCATAGATACACGAGTTTATTTAACACATAAAAATGTAACTAGATAGGTCCTGGTGTGGATCCATTGGCACTGCCAATGCTAAATAAATAAAAGTTTATTAAGTTACTGTAGTTTCTCTGTTGTACAATAACTCAAGTTTAAGGATACTAACAGAACGACGAGTTAGATGAGGGGTGGTTTTTTTGCATTTTAATTTGCATTAATTTTCATTTGCCTCTTTTAATGCAATTTTGCTGACTTCTATAGACTGCTTATTGTTATTTCTGTTATCCAGCACAATGTCAGGCTAACACTCTCCAGCTACTGACAAGAGAAGCTCGCAGAGGTGAAGAAAAGCTGGCAAAATGAAAAGATATTCATTGCTGACGGAGCTGCGCATTCATCATCTTCCAATGCATTGTTTGCCTGGAGTCTCAACCTGCCACGATATAATTACCTTTTTACATAAGCTTCATGTGCTGCTGATAGAAGAGACCAATATTCTGTGGATTATTTTTCTCTTTGTATTTGGAGCAGAATCAAAACATGTTTAACATATGAAACGTTTCATTCTCAAATACTACACGCATACATCAAAAAAAGAAATCATGTTAATATCTGCTGCTATTTTCATGTTTTGTTTGTTTTTATGGAAACAGCAGTGGGTGATTGTGCATTCAGGTAGAATAAATACTTTCCACATTTCTCATGTGGAGAAAGATATTCATTTTTAGAGTAAAATGTTTTAAACACATGACAAATTGCACTGATTAATTGCTAATCTCCATTTCCATTTAGATGACTCATTTTCTCTGTAATGGTCCTTATCATAAATTCAGGTGCTTCAGAGTCATATCTGGTTGCCATAACGTTGGAGGTGATTTTACATTGCTTTGGACTGCTATTACTCTCAGCGGTGACCTCACACACTCATACAAGCACAGAGGTTCTGAGGAAGTGCTTATATCACTGTTAAAACCAGAGATGGCTCTATTGTCGAGAGGACCGCCCGTAGAGATCTCCTGCTGAGTGTTAAAAAAAGTATAACGTGTGTGGAGAATGCGACTTGGCCCTCAGTCAATAGATGGGTTATGTTTAGCACAAAGATACCTATTCTTTAGAGTAATATCAGGGACAAATCTAAGCTTGGAGCGTTCATAGTAATGTGCATATCACAGATGAGCTCGTTATCCTTCGGGATACAGACTCTTTTCACTCTTTAATCTCTGTATCACAGATTAGGCTCGCCAATTTAGCAGGAGGAAATTATTCTCCTTAAAATAACTTCCAAATTGACTTGAGACATGTTTTCTTTGTAGGCATGCTATGTGATCAGCTTTCCTGTGCTGCTTCTTTGGCTATTAGATTTATTGATCCTTGTGGATTTCACCATCCACAGTACACAATAATCTAGCAGTTACATCAGCTATCAAACCATTATAGCTGTTCCCCAACCTTTAGTCATAAAATAAACCCAAACATTTCTGCACTTTAAAGAAATTTCCTCAAAGTGTTTTTGCGACGTCTTTTTGAAAGAATGTGATGAATGTAAAGCCAACCTTACCTGCAGCTTAGCCGCGCTGCCACACCAAACTCCCTTCATCATATTTCACCCAGTAACTAGTTTAGGATGAGCTGAACACATCAGCTGTGATTAGGTTCAGACCAAAAACACTCAAACAGTTTGCTTGTAATGGTAATATACCGTTGACTTCAATTTGATCCATCTACACAGAATCATACAAATTTGAACCAGTGGTGGTGGTGGTTACAACTGGGACATTAAATGAGTAAAAACCATTAACTGTAACATCAACAAACAAAGGAAACAAAAATATTTTAAAAAGACTCCTAAATACCTGGCCAAACCAGTATGAATAAATGTCTCTGTATTAAACTGTTTAGTTTGTACAGATAAACACAGACCAAATGACCAGCCATAAACTAGACACACTTGTGAATCAGTGGAGGGCACCATTGTCACGGTCCCCGTGTCTCTCTGGTTGGCCCACGCTGGCTACAGGTTTTGTTGTTGTTAGTTTTTGTTTTCTTTGTCTCTCCTCCTCCTCTCTGCCTGGGTGGAGCTCGTTACGGGCTCTCGCTCTTGGCCCACGCACCTGTGTGATTGTGTCCACCTGCTGCTGATCTGGCTGATTTCCCCAGCCGCTATTTAAGACAGTGGCACTGAGCAGCTCACCGCTGGAACGGTGAACCTCCTGAGTTCGTGCTCTCAGCATTTTCAAAAAGAATCCCTTGTGTGTATTTTTCTGTGGAACTAACCTTAACCCCCTCCCAACTCACTGTACATATATATAGCACTAAGGTGATCCCTGTTGTGAATAAATCTCCTTTTTGTTCTCTGCGAAAGAACTGTCTGCGCGTGAGTCCGTTCAGTAGCCATGACAGAACGTTCCAGCCAGAATATGGACTCAGCAGATCAAGACCCAGTCCAGCGAGCCCTTGCGTCACAGGAGGCGCTACTGGCCCGCCACGAGGCAATGTTCGCACACTTGCTAGGTCAGATTGCATCTCTCACCCAGGCAGTGGCTCGGCTTACACCGCTGGAAGGAACGCCCTCGGTGGCTCCCCCCGCCCCGCAGGGAGCCGAAGCCCCAGCTGTGGAGCCGGCTGCAGCTGAGGTAACAGCCCCCTCTGCTCTGGAACCAGGCGCCACAGGTCTTCGTCTACCTGCCCCTGAGCCCTTTTCTGGTGAGCTGTCCAAATGTGCAGGATTTTTGACGCAATGCTCTTTGGTTTTCCGCCAACAGAGACGTTTGTTTGAAGATGATGGAGCAAGAATCGCATTTTTTGTTCAGTTGTTACGTGACCGCGCGCTGCTGTGGGCTCAGGCGGCACTGAAAGCCAATCCAGACATAACCTATGCTGTTTTTCTCACAAAATTTAAAAATGTTCTTGAGAAGGGATCCGGCGCTGAAGCAGCAGCTCATCAGTTGCTGAACCTAAAGTAGGGGAAGTGGAGTATGGCAGACTACTCCATTGACTTCCAGATTCTGGCTGAGGAGACTGGCTGGGGTGAGGATGCATTACGTAGTACCCTTCTAAATAATCTTTGTGAAGAGTTAAAGGACGAATTAACCATGCGGGAATTGCCCACCTCGCTAGATGCTTTAATGAGTTTGTGTGTGAAAGTAGACGGCCGCCTGCGTGCACGACGGAGTTCCCGGCTCTACAACTTTCATGAGCCTTCGGGGCAGCCCAAAACGGCGCCCGGAGGAGCCCAGGCAGAGCTCCGTGAGTAAAGGGAGGAGTGGGATCAAGAGGAACCCATGCAATTGGGGCACTCCCGGGTCAATTCCACCGAGCGCCATCGCCGTTTGGTTTCTGGTGAGTGCTTGTTTTGTGGCAAGAAAGGCCATTTCGTGGCAACCTGCCCGTTGCGATTAAAAGGGCGCGCCCGCCAGTAAAGGTAGGAATACTGGTGGGCGTGCTCTCTCAAGATTCTCCTCCACGTTTTTTGCTGCCAGCCAAGATAACTAAGCAAACCATGATACACTCTCTCTCAGCTTTAATAGACTCCGGCGCCGAACAAAACTTCATTGACTCAAATCTCGCCAAACGCTTGAACTTGGTCTGTGACTCATTGCCACACCCCCTTCATGTTTCTGCTTTACCGAGGCAGCGCCTACCGGACATCACTCACGTTACGGAGCCAGTTACCCTCACGTTATCTGGAAATCATTCTGAAGCAATCAGCCTTTTTGTGTTTCAGGCTCCACACGCACCTTTGGTTTTGGGCCACCCCTGGTTACAACAACACAATCCTCGCATAGATTGGAAGAGGGGGTGCATGTCTGGGTGGGGGGAGGAGTGTCATATGAACTGTCTTAGATCAGCCCCTCCCCTCGCCTCTACTGTCGAACCACCCCCAGCTTTGGAACCACCGGACCTCTCCTCTGTGCCGCCAGTTTATCATGACTTGGCCGAGGTATTTTGCAAAGACAGGGCGAGGTCGTTACCCCCCCACCGGCCATACGACTGCGCGATTGAATTGCTTCCTGGGGCTCCGTTACCCACGAGCCGCTTGTACAGCATCTCGCAGCCTGAGCGGGAAGCAATGGAGACATACATCTCAGAATCCTTGGCTGCTGGCATAATACGCCCTTCCTCGTCCCCAGTAGGGGCTGGGTTTTTCTTTGTTGAGAAGAAGGACAAATCGCTACATCCTTGCATTGATTACCGGGGGCTGAACAAAATTACATTCAAGAATAAATATCCTCTCCCACTTCTCTCATCTGCATTCGAACTCCTTCAAGGGGCCACCATGTTCAGCAAACTGGACCTCCAAAATGCATATCACCTGGTCAGACTCCGAGACGGCGATGAGTGGAAAACTGCTTTTAACACACACCTCGGTCATTTCGAGTACCCGGTGATGCCGTTCGGGCTAACCAACGCCCCAGCCATCTTCCAAGCGTTGGTTAACGACGTGCTCCGAGATTTCTTAGATCGTTTCGTTTTCGTCTATCTGGACGACATCCTGATTTTTTCCAAGTCTGAAACCGAACATGTAACCCATGTAAAACAGGTCCTCCAGTGGCTGCTAGAGAACAGACTTTTTGTAAAAGGGGAGAAATGTGAATTTCACGTTCAAACAGTGTCGTTCCTGGGTTACATAATTGACCAGGGTAACCTCAAACCAGATCCGGCCAAGATCAAAGCTGTAGTGGAATGGCTGGAACCAACTGATCGCCGTAAGCTTCAGCAGTTCCTCGGCTTTGCGAATTTTTATCGCCGGTTCATTAGGGATTTCAGTAAAATCGCTCTGCCTTTGACCCGCTTAACCTCTCCTAAGTTCTCTTTTCAGTGGGATCAGGCGGCCCAAAAGGCCTTCACACAGCTCAAGGACCGATTCACCACCGCACCCATCCTGGCTCAGCCCGACTTGCGACTCCAATTCATTGTGGAGGTGGATGCCTCTGACTCGGGGGTCGGCGCTGTGCTCTCACAACAGCGAGAGGGTAAGCTACGGCCCTGTGCCTTCTTCTCTCGCCGCCTCTCCCCAGCTGAACGCAACTATGACGTGGGAGACCGGGAGCTCTTGGCTATAAAACTGGCCTTGGAGGAATGGAGGCACTGGTTGGAGGGCACGGCTCAGCCATTCATTGTATGGACAGACCACAAAAACCTGGCTTACCTGCAAACAGCAAAACGTCTCAACGGTCGACAGGCCAGGTGGGCTCTTTTTTTCACCCGTTTCAACTTTTCTCTTACAGACCGGGCTCGCGGAATGTGAAGCCGGACGCCCTATCACGTCAGTTCTCGGTGCCTGAGGAGAGGCAGGACCCTGAGCCTATCCTGCCAGCGACTTGTGCCATTGGTACAATAACATGGGAAATCGAGTCGGCCATTCGTGAGGCTCAGCGGGCTGAACCAGACCCTGGAGGAGGACCAGCGGGGCGGCTCTTTGTTCCATCGGCCACTCGGTCTCAGGTACTGCATTGGGCTCACACTGCCCGCTTCACATGTCACCCAGGAGTACACAGAATGATCACCTTCCCTCAGCGCTATTTCTGGTGGCCCACGTTATCATGAGACGTTCGGGAGTACGTCTCTGCCTGTTCAACCTGCGCCTGCAGCAAGCTGGGACATCAACCTCCGGCCGGCTTGCTGCAACCTTTACCTACACCGTCTCGGCCGTGGTCCCATATCGCTGTGGATTTTGTTACCGGCCTCCCACAGTCAGCAGGTAACACCACTATAATGACTATTGTTGACCGCTTTTCGAAGGCTGCGCATTTTGTTGCACTCCCCAAGCTCCCGACGGCCCTGGAGATGGCTCGGCATCTCACGAATCATGTGTTCCGCCTCCATGGCATCCCAGAGGACGTGGTCTCGGATCGTGGGCCGCAATTCACCTCTCGTGTGTGGAAGGAGTTCTGCTCGGCGCTAGGAGCCAAGGTCAGTCTCTCCTCTGGTTACCACCCACAGAGCAACAAACAAACTGAGCGCACTAACCAGGAGCTGGAGACCGCTCTGCGCTGGATAATTGCTTCCAACCAAACCATCTGGAGCGACCAACTGCCCTGGGTGGAATATGCCCACAATAGCCTGACGTCTTCGGCTACAGGGCAATCTCCGTTTGAGGCCTCCCTGGGGTATCAGCCTCCTCTGTTCCCTGCTCTGGAAGGTGAGCACTTTGTCCCTTTGGTCCAGTTTCACCTTCGTAGGTGTCGCCGGGTTTGGAGGGCCACCCGGGCGGCCTTGCTGCGCACGAAGGAACGCAACAAACGTCTGGCCGACCGGCGCCGCACTCCCGCTCCTGAGTACACCATCGGTCAAAAGGTTTGGTTGTCCACACGCTTCGTTCCTGTTCATGCTGAATCAAAGAAACTCACCTCAACCTTCATCGGGCCGTTTGACATTGCTGCTTTGATAAACCCGTTTTCTGTTCGCCTTAAGTTGCCGCGCAACATGAAGATACACAATGTCTTCCATGTGTCTCAGATTAAGCCGTGTCTCTCCAGTCCATTGTGCCCTCCTTCCAGGCCCCCTCCTCCCACCCGGGTCGTTGGTGGTCTCCCTGCCTACACGATCTCCCGCATCATGGACTCTCGCCGCCGAGGGAGGAGTCTTCACTATCTGGTGGATTGGGAGGGTTATGGCCTTGAGGAACGTTGCTGGGTTCCCCGCTCCGCAGTGTTGGATCCCGGGATGGTTGCGGCCTTTCATTGCCTTCATCCGGATAAGCCTGGTGGGTCGCTGGGTGGCTCCCGTTAAGGGGGGGGGGGGGGGTACTGTCACGGTCCCCGTGTCTCTCTGGTTGGCCCACGCTGGCTACAGGTTTTGTTGTTGTTAGTTTTTGTTTTCTTTGTCTCTCCTCCTCCTCTCTGCCTGGGTGGAGCTCGTTACGGGCTCTCGCTCTTGGCCCACGCACCTATGTGATTGTATCCACCTGCTGCTGATCTGGCTGATTTCCCCAGCCGCTATTTAAGGCAGTGGCACTGAGCAGCTCACCGCTGGAACGTTGAACCTCCTGAGTTCGTGCTCTCGGCATTTTCAAAAAGAATCCCTTGTGTGTATTTTTCTGTGGAACTAACCTTAACTTCTGTGTGTAGATATCCCTCTTCTGGACCAAATTACGGGACCTGCCCAAGTGTGGCAGCGTGTGTGGAGTTTTAGAGCGAGTGCGGCTGAAGAGGAGTGCGTGTGTGCGGAGGAGCTGTGGCGGTGATTGTGTGGAAGAGGAAGCGTGTGTGTGGATTCCCCCCCCTTCTCTCCCTGGAGCCCTGGACCGCCCTCCCAACTCACTGTACATATATATAGCACTAAGGTGATCCCTTTTGTGAATAAATCTCCTTTTGTTCTCTGCGAAAGAACTGTCTTGTCATGGTCCTGGGTCGTGCGACCCAGTGTTTTGTGTTTAGTCTATTTTGATGTTTATTGTTTGTTTAGGTTCATTAAGTTATTCCAGCTCATTTGTAATTATATTACCCTTGTATTAAGCCTCCCTTGCCCTTCATGTGTTTATGTCTGTGTGTCTTGTGTTGTCAAGTTCATGCTGTCGCTTCTGTCATCTTCCACTGTACTCAGTCTCCCTGGTTCGTGCGTTTACCTGTCATGAGTCATGTCTGCATGGTTATGTTTAGTTCATGTCATGTCTAAACTCCATGTTTCCTGTTTTACTTTGAAAGTCTGTATTCAATGTCAGTGTATTTAGTTTCACTTCTCCTGTCCTGTCGTTAGGTTCATGTGTGTCAGCTGTGCTCCCATGTGTGGCCACTTCCCCTGATCATCCCTCATGTGTATTTAGTCTCTGTGTTTCATACAGTCTGTGTCGCGTCGCCTGTGTTCTCACCTCCATGTTTTCCCGGTCAGTCTTTGCAGCGAACATCATAGTCTCTGAGTTTCCTTAGTTTGTCACAGTATTAGTTTTCCCAGTTTAGTTATAGCCTAGCCACGCTATCCTTGCTTTGTTTGTACACCTTGTCTCCAGCCATAATAAAGGCTCGCTTTCTGTTAAGTTCACTCCCGTCTACTCACTTGTGTACGCACCTGGGTCCATTACACACACCACCGCACGGCCTGTCTCTGCAGACGGTGACATGTCTGCGCGTGAGTCCGTTCAGTAGCCATGACAACCATAGTGCAATTTAATTGAGCAGCTAGTGTTAGCTCAGAGTGCTTTGAAATCAGGCAGGAACAGAAAAGCTGCAGAAAGAAGAGTCATCAAACTGATAATTAAAATTAAGATTAAAGTCCTCAAAATTAACCTCTCTCTAGTGCTCTACTTAATGTAACAACACTGACCCATAAGTCGAGTGAACATTCTCGTACGTCCTCATAATGCACTTTGCTTTGGAAAATGAGTATAATGATGATATGCAATAAAATTATAAAGCGGTTTGGACCAGAGCCAGATATCTATCGGTCAAGCATCAACAAACATTACTTACTCTGTGTCACTGCAGAAAAATATTATCTTATCTGCACAAGACAATATTTTTCCACAGGAAATGGCTTGCACTCAATAGCAAGCATGCTAATGTTCGCAGGTACTGTAGCCTTAGCTAACATTCGACAGACGAAAGAAAAGCTCATGGTGGGATTTGACCCTAACAATGAAGTCATTCCTCCACAAAGTGAATCCCTTGTTTTCTTTCCCTGACAGAATAGTGAAATGCAAATGTTAGCTAATGTTGTTCACGGCTCATGCTTTAGGAGAAGAAGTGAACCTCACTCATGATTTAATAGCTTGTACAAGCACTTTTAGCAGCACTAACTTAAAGTAGCCTAATTGTTGTATGGCTTTTATACATTCACTCTTCTTTATAACATTCGTTCACTTGATTGAAGTTTTTGGGAATTCATTTAAACACGACTCTCTTAAGCTGGCAATGTGCAAAACATCTCTGATTTGCTCTCATCAGTCCAAAGAATATTTTGGTTTTGTAGTTTGTTCAGATGCAAATTTGTAAATCTCAGCTACACTGCCATGTTCTCTTTGCCAACTGTGTTTAAGAGAGAAGGGCTGTCTCCTGGCAGCCCTTCCAAAAAAGCCATACTTTTCCAGTCATTTATTGTTGTTTTGTGTTAATACAAACCTGAATAATCCAGACCAGCAAACTATAAAAACGTCTACTTTTACAGAGCTGGTTACATTTGTTGATCATAGTTAATTAAGTGTGCTTTATTAGCAAATCCTGGCTACTAACTACCCTCGATTCCTTTGGAAGTGGCTCTGCTATCTCTTTCAGAGGAATGCATGGTAATGATAATAATGGATTGCATTTATAAAGCGCTTTTCGAGGCCCTCAAAGCGCTTTACAATTCCACTATTCATTCACTCTCACATTCACACACTGGTGGAGGCAGCTACAGTTGTAGCCACAGCTGCCCTGGGGCAGACTAACAGAAGCGAGGCTGCCATATTGCGCCATCGGCCCCTCTGGCCATCACCAGTAGGCGGTAGGTGAAGTGTCTTGCCCAAGGACACAGCGACCCAGACTGTCTGAGCCGGGGCTCAAACCGGCAACCTTCCGATCACAAGACGAACTGCCAACTCTTGAGCCACGATCGCCCTCTGTGAAAAAACCCACCTCCTCACATGACTGTAACCTAACACTCATTTAAGCTGAGTGTGTGTTCAAGATCTTTTTACACTCCTATAGCGCTCTGGTGTCTACCCTGGCATCTACTGTCTCCTGCATGGTACCTGTATCCTGTACACATCCTATAGGCTCAGTTTCAATAACGTCTTCCTTCCCCGTTGGTCACTGGTCATGATTTGTGTCAGTTGGGTGAATTATAGTCAACTGGTTGCATAATCAACCCACACATTCATCACAGATACTGTTCCCCATGGCAACCCCGTTAAATAAATGAGTTCCTCACTCGATTGTGCCTCACTCTGACTCCAGCTTTTCTCTTTAATTCTCTCTGTTCCATGATGCGTCTCTGTTTCCATCGCTCCTGCCTCTTGTCCTTGTCTTTATTTGTCCCTCAGTCATTTTCAGTTTTCAGTTTCTACTTGTCGCTTTGTCCTTTCTTGTCCATTTTCTCTTAGTTCCCTGCTGTCTGCCTCTGGCTGTCCTGTGGCTTCCACTTTCAGTCTATCTGTCTAGACATCCTCCCACCTCATCGGTTCTTCTCCCGTCTCACACCCTCTCTGTACTTTCACCCTCTTTGTTTCTCTCTCTCTCTCTTGTTGACACTTTCCTTATCCTTTCTTCTCTCCTCCCCAGTCCCCAGACAGCAGAGCAGACAGAGATACTGGGAGTTGGCAGCAGTGTCTAATGGAGACATATTAACACAATGTAGCTGATGCTCTAAAGACATTAATTCAGGCTCCAGAGAGCCACAGAGTTTACTTATGGCTTTGAGTAACTGCTCATGCTCCTGTGGATTCTAATAATCATCCAGAAAGCTTTGTGTGTTTGCAGGGTGCTGTCATTTTACATTTTCTTCGACAGTAGCTGACATAAAATCTTTGCTGTTTTGTTTAATTGACGCCAGATCCTCCTTTAACAATTGGATGTGCAAAAAGGTCAAACAGCATGACAGTAAAGCTCCAAAATATGTTTCTCACATGTCTTTTTTAGTCACTGCGGGTTCTTAAATTCTGTTAAAGCTTCCTTAAAGATAAACACATTCCTCCTGGGAAATATAAACAGAGTTGTGCAGGCAAAATACCGTTGTATGGAATGCTGTGAAATTCTGCATATCTGGAGCTTTTTAAAAAGCTTAGGCTATTATGGAAGTAAATAGAATGAAGTTAAAGATGATAAACTACAGCTGAGAAGTTTCTATGTATTCTCCCTGATGAAGAGCTGTAATGGAAAAAGCTTGTACAAAAGTACAAAACCAGGACATGTGTTCAGTGGCGGTCCTAGCCTGTTTGGCGCCCTGGGCGAACACTCCCTCTGCCCCCCCAACCCCACACACACACACACACACACACACACACACACACACATAAAACATATTAAGGATTGTACATTAACATAAAACTGTTGTCGGAACCAGACTGAATTTCACCAGAGAAACACACACACACATGAAGAGAGAGAGAGTATGCATTGTATGCAAACAGCCACCAAACAGCCATCATAATTCATCATACAATGAGAACAGTACAAATCAACAATTGACAATGACTAATTAATATTGAAACCTGTAACATATTGTATTGTTTGGAGTTTAGTCTGTTACTGTTACTTTTTTTTACCATTTCTTCTTGGAGCAACTGTAATCCACATAATTTCCTTAGGGATTAATAAAGTATTCTGATTCTGATTGTTTCAGGATGACCTGCCATTATCCAATCACACATCTGCTTACCTGTATCTTTTGCTCGTTTCTCTTCCTCTTCTTTTCTCTTTTTTGTAAACTGAGCACCTGATGGCTTTGAACTTTTCTTGTCCATCTTACATTGGTTTTAATTTTGCACTCCAGTATGAACATAAGCCCCCCAACTCGAGGATCGACACAACATAACCTAACAAACCTACACCTTAGTTCACTTTGTCTAGTGTTTATTTCAAGGATTTCGCACAACCCAGGATTCAAATCATGAATACATAATGGGCTTGGATTTACAACATTATGCTGGAATAGGAGAAAAGGGTACATTGTGGAGTACATATACAGTGGGGCAAAAAAGTATTTAGTCAGCCACCGATTGTGCAAGTTCCCCCACCTAAAATGATGACAGAGGTCAGTAATTTGCACCAGAGGTACACTTCAACTGTGAGAGACAGAATGTGAAAAAAAAAAATCCATGAATCCACATGGTAGGATTTGTAAAGAATTTATTCGTAAATCAGGGTGGAAAATAAGTATTTGGTCAATAACAAAAATACAACTCAATACTTTGTAACATAACCTTTGTTGGCAATAACAGAGGTCAAACGTTTACTATAGGTCTTTACCAGGTTTGCACACACAGTAGCTGGTATTTTGGCCCATTCCTCCATGCAGATCTTCTCGAGAGCAGTGATGTTTTGGGGCTGTCGCCGAGCAACACGGACTTTCAACTCCCGCCACAGATTTTCTATGGGGTTGAGGTCTGGAGACTGGCTAGGCCACTCCAGGGCTTTCAAATGCTTCTTACAGAGCCACTCCTTTGTTGCCCGGGCGGTGTGTTTTGGATCATTGTCATGTTGGAAGACCCAGCCTCGTTTCATCTTCAAAGTTCTCACTGATGGAAGGAGGTTTTGGCTCAAAATCTCACGATACATGGCCCCATTCATTCTGTCCTTAACACGGATCAGTCGTCCTGTCCCCTTGGCAGAAAAACAGCCCCATAGCATGATGTTTCCACCCCCATGCTTCACAGTAGGTATGGTGTTCTTGGGATGCAACTCAGTATTCTTCTTCCTCCAAACACGACGAGTTGAGTTTATACCAAAAAGTTCTACTTTGGTTTCATCTGACCACATGACATTCTCCCAATCCTCTGCTGTATCATCCATGTGCTCTCTGGCAAACTTCAGACGGGCCTGGACATGCACTGGCTTCAGCAGCGGAACACGTCTGGCACTGCGGGATTTGATTCCCTGCCGTTGTAGTGTGTTACTGATGGTGACCTTTGTTACTTTGGTCCCAGCTCTCTGCAGGTCATTCACCAGGTCCCCCCGTGTGGTTCTGGGATCTTTGCTCACCGTTCTCATGATCATTTTGACCCCACGGGATGAGATCTTGCGTGGAGCCCCAGATCGAGGGAGATTATCAGTGGTCTTGTATGTCTTCCATTTTCTGATGATTGCTCCCACAGTTGATTTTTTCACACCAAGCTGCTTGCCTATTGTAGATTCACTCTTCCCAGTCTGGTGCAGGTCTACAATACTTTTCCTGGTGTCCTTCGAAAGCTCTTTGGTCTTGGCCATGGCGGAGTTTGGAGTCTGACTGTTTGAGGCTGTGGACAGGTGTCTTTTATACAGATGATGAGTTCAAACAGGTGCCATTCATACAGGTAACGAGTGGGGGACAGAAAAGCTTCTTACAGAAGACGTTACAGGTCTGTGAGAGCCAGAGATTTTCCTTGTTTGAGGTGACCAAATACTTATTTTCCACCCTAATTTACGAATAAATTCTTTACAAATCCTACCATGTGAATTCATGGATTTTTTTTCACATTCTTTCTCTCACAGTTGAAGTGTACCTCTGGTGCAAATTACTGACCTCTGTCATCATTTTAAGTGGGGGAACTTGCACAGTCGGTGGCTGACTAAATACTTTTTTTCCCCACTGTACTTCATATACTTACATGCATATGTTCACATGTTCATATTGCTTCTCTAAATTGAATCACTTGACGTACCCATTTCATCTCTGTGGAGTGTGACCTCATCTCAAGTTTCCATAATCAAATTACTTTTTCCTGTTGAATGCTGCTCGTGTGACCCACACAGCTGCAGACCACTGAAGCTGGAAAAATTCATCATGTTTACAAGGATCTTTATTGACTCAACCAATGTCGTGACCCCAGGCCCTACTAAAGTGGTAAATTCAACAGTGTATTCATATTGCTGGAGGGTACAGTTTCTCTATTCCAAGAAAAGGAGCTTTGTAATACTACGAGTTTACATGGAGATTGTAGATCCATAACAAAGAGTTTTGACCCTGTGAAGTCCAAGTCACCCTAAACTGAAGCTCTCAGAATAAGTATGTTTTTAGTTTTATGATTATTGACCTATTAAATGTTTTATTTTTTCCTAAAAGGTCAATTGCTTGTGTCTAAAACAAAGGTTTGAGGGTTGGATAAACACAAGGTTAATCACTGGTAACATTTTTCACTTGGTTAATCAAAATAATAAAAACAGTTGTTGCAGTCGTCGATATATTCTGACCAGTAGTTCACCACCTCTGCTTTTATATGAAGATAAAGCATAGACATCAGAGTGCTGCTATTTTACTGGTGATGAAGACAAAAGCAGTGATGCTGAAAAATGACCTGACGACCCTGCCTTACCATAAAAGAGCCAGTCTATTTAACGTACTCAGGTTTTTTTCTACAAAATGTCGTGATTTTTTGAGCCTAGCGGTGGTTGTGCTACAACAACTCCTCCTTTTTTCAGCTGGGGTACAGCAGTAGGAAGTAAGGACAATGAATCGTAGGAAAAGTGTGTCAGCATAGCCAAAAACCATTTGGAATTTCAAATACAAAAAAAACTACGTATGTATTGCTGTCAATTATGATTTGGGTAAAACACACACACACACACACACACACACACACACACACACACACACACACACACACACACACACATATATTATATACATATAATAAAAAGTATTTATATAACGTAGTTTCCTTTATTTTTTCTCATTGACCTGGAACAATCTTTTGAAGAAGTCAAGATCAGCTTTTTTTGCTGCTCACTTCATGAATTGTAGACTCGGCTTCAGTCCAGTGACCATCCTCTGCCTTCTTTTAGTCTTCAAAACAAGAAGCCTCAGATTAGATTGCCTTTCCACCGCATGTTGCCATATTATATGCACTTTGCAGCCTTAGAAGACCAAGCAGAGAAAAGCCCTTTTGGCTGTTAATCTTGCCCAGCACACCCCATTGAAGCTGCAAGGGATTTCTCTGGTGGCTCCCTTATTTGTTTCATCATCAAAACCCTCTTTGGAAGGATTTGCTCCATTTGGCTGGACTCTACAGGAGAGAAAGAGAAAGAGGGTCTTTTGAAGGCAGAGGGAGAATGCAGAAGAAAATATTTTGAAAGAGTTTGGGGGAAAAATGTTGGGTCACTTTTTAACAAGTTGATCTTAACTGAAAAGATGTCTTGGCTCTTAAAACATGAGAAACAAAGAGGAAGTCATGGGTGAAAGGATCGAGAAGACGAGAAGACAAAGGAGGGAGAGGGAAAAGCCAGTCCTCAGTACAAAACAGATCTTGACAAGCAGAAAAACCAAGTCAGGACATCAACAACACAACTATGCTCTGCATCAATCGAAATTTTGAATGAGCAGTTAATTGTTCCTTTAACCCTCTGAGATCTAATCACACTAACAGATACTGCACTACCATTCAGTACTGTGTAAAAGTTTGAGCCACCCCTCATTTCATATGTTTTGCTTCCAAGGAGCCAGGCTTCTTGTCATTTTGTTTTTAAAGAGGATTACCTAAAGTGCTCTGAAGCTTTTCTTTGGCAACTTTCTGTTTTTTCATGTATTTTCAGTCCAGTCTTTAAACCTGAGCCATTTTAACAGGATCAAGCATAAAAAGGCACCTAACTCAAAGGCTGAACCAGTGTTGTGTCCACAAATACCAGAAGATCACATTTTGAATTGCATATTTGCCAATCACCAACAAGGTGACTGAGTTAATAATGCGTCTTAGGAAGTGATAAATCGAAATTTGACATTTCAGTGTCTACAGACAGCACAAGCTGAGGCTCTATAATGGTTTGGTGGTATTGGGGATCTTGTCAAAATTGATGAACGTAGAAATATCCTCAGATTTTAATGTCAGTGGAAAATTCAAGCTGGTTTCTTGGACATGACAGTTAGTCCACTCTACTAAAATAACCTCCAGAGTCATCAGTTCTCAAATCAATATCACCTTTGAGATGTGGTAGAATGGGAGATTCTCAGCAAATCAATCAATCAGCAAATCTGCAGAAACTGTGTGACACCATTATGTCAATATGGACCAGCTTGTTGAGTCTATGCCATGAAACATTAGAGCAGCTGTGAATGGATACAAGTTGATACAAGTTGTGTCTAAGAAGGATATTTGGAGAAGTCTGGGATGTCAGTGCTTTCAGTTGTAGGAAGGGTTATATTTCTTCTACTCTTTTTCTTGTTTGTTTTTCTCTGAGCATCTTTCCAGATTTTAATTATTTATGTTAATAATAATTCAATTACTATCATTTGTTTTTATTATATTTGTATTAAAATATAAAAATATGAGGGGTGGTCCAAGACTTGCACAGTACCATATTTGGTGATGTGTAATTTATCTTTTGTCTGAAAAAGACACAGTAGAGTTACGTCGTTGGACAACGACACAGTGTTTTTTTGTCTGTGTGGGGTTTTTGTGTGTGTGTGTGTGTACACCACCACAGTTGTAAATAAATCCAGATATAATTACAGTGCAGACCTTCAGCCTTAATCAAAGGAGTTTAACAAACTGTTGCATTAACTGTTCAGGTTACAGTCAGCATATGTATTAGTCCTCATTTTCACAAAATGGAACAAACTAACATACTGTTAAATATAAGGAATGTTTTGATGGATATTTTGTTTATTTTGCTTTTAATTGATGTTTTAACTCAGATGAAAATCCAAGTCTAGAATTCATGGACACCATCAAACACTGTTTCCTCCCTGGAGATAGTCTTTGAGGCTATCTCTACCTGCTGCTTATCTGTGCATCTGTTTGCATTCAGCTTTGTTTCAGGATCTGAAAAGCAAACTGTGCTGGGTGGCACACTCTCCTCATTTGTTTGCCTTGGGAAACTCTTGGGCTGGTTTTGCAATATGGATTGGTCATTTTCTGTTTTTACTGTGAATGCTGTCCAATCAGTTCAATTTGGTTGATTCTGTACTCTTTGTGTACGGGGCTATACGGTAAACTGCTCGACTGTACTCCAAGCAGAGCGTATAGCCCTGAATACTTCAGAATTCATTCAGCTAATTAGCTCAGCAGTCAATTCATAAACACCAGTGACCCACTTCCACTGTCAGCCATAACACTGCCTCCAGCATCTTTGATAGGTGATGTGGCACACTTTTTCCCCCAAATGTGCAGCCTCTTTTAAGGTGTTTTCTGTTAAAGTCTAATCAGGGCCATTTTCCAGAGGATTGATCCGCGACTACGCTGTGATGTTATACCTGTTGATCTGTAATCTGGAACATAACCTGCTTTGAAGCAGGTTATAAGAAGTGAAGCACCTTCATAGTACTGAAAGCCCAAGGTTAACACTGAAATTAAAAATCCTGCTTCATCGTGCAGGCTTTTCTCTTCTTGAGTGCAACAAGTAGTTTGTATTTTCTTGTGTATATGTTAATGAAGCTGGAAACTTGGACAGTGATACACCTACTGGATATTGTCAATGGGGCATTTGTTAGCCAAGGACAGGATACTGCAGTCATTCCCCTTAGTTGTCTCCCATTCTTGCCTTTTTGGTGTTGCTGAAGCCAAAGTCATCACTGTGATAATCATGGCTCTACTCTAACTCTATATTTTAGGGTTACAGTAGGACTTCAGTTCAGTTGTGTTGTATTGTATTATATTCTCTTTGGGCCTCACATTGAGTTTTCATGAGAACAGCTACCAAACAAGTTCAACACTTGGAATCAAATCCAGATCTTTTATCCGTTTCATTTGTTAAGGAATAATAAGCTCGGAGTCTTCACCTTGAAACTGGTTGTCAGTTGCATGTCCAATTACTTTTGAGCATCTGCAAATTGGGTTTATTATTGGAGATATCTGGCATATATGATACCAGACAAAAGTTTGGTCACACCTTCTCATTTTATGCTTTTTCTTTATATTCATCACAGATTCTCACTGAAGGCATCAAAGCTATGAATGAGCACATGGAATTATGTAGTAAATAAAAAATTGTGAAATAACTCAAAAAATGTTTGATATTTTGGATTCTTTAAAGCAGCGGCCCTTTGCTTTGCTTACAGCTTTGCTCACTCTTGGCATTCTCTCCATGAGCTTCATGAGGTCGTCACCTGAAATGGTTTTCCAACAGTCTTGAAGGAATTCCCACAGATGCTGAGCACCCGCTGGTCCTTTTGCCTTCACTCTGTGATTCTGCGGAGGCCAGGCCATCTGATGCAGCACTCCATCACTCTCCTTCTTGGTCAAATAGCCCTCACACAGCCTGGAGGTGTGTTTGGGGTCATTGTGCTGTTGTTTTGGTAGCTACACTGCTTCAGTCTGCCTTCAATTTTGAATAAATCCCCAAAAGTGTTACCAGCAAAGCCCCCCCACACCATCACCACCTCCTCCATGCTTCACAGTGGGAACCATGCATGTAGAAACCAACGTTCACCTTTCTGTGTCGCACAAAGACACGGCGGATGGAACCAAAGATCTCAATTTTGTCTCATCAGACCAAAGCACAGATGTCCACTGGTCTAATGTCCACTCCTTGTGTTTGTCTTGGTCCAAACAAATCTCTTCTGCTTGTTACTTTTCCTTAGTTGTTGTTTCTTAGCAGCTATTTGACCATAAAGGCTCCTCTGAACAGCTGATGTAGAGATGTGTCTGCTACTGGAGCTCTGTGTGGCATTTATCTGGGCTCTAATCTGAGCTGCTGTTAACTTGTGATTTCTGAGGCTGGTGACTCGGATGAATGTATCCTCAGCAGCAGAGGAACTCTTGGTCTTCCTTTCCTGGGGCGTCCTCATGTGAGACAGTTTAATTGTCGAGCTTGATGGTTTTTGAGACTGCACACAAAACTGAAATGAACTGGATTGAATTGGATTTCAATGCTAAACAAGACAATAGCAAACTACACATAGTGTGTGCTACAACAAAATCATTTCATAATGAAGGGCTCTGGCTGCTAAACTGGCCTATCTATAGTCCAGACTTGTCATGTAAAAAACATTTCAGGGATTACTAAAACAAAAAACATAAAGAACAACAGCAAAGGATTCAGCATTTGAAATTCTTTAAGCAAGAAAGGAAAAATGTTTTGCTTTAAAGATGAAAGCAACTGCGCTCCACTGTTAACAAAATTCAGAATACTTTTTTAAAAGAAGAGGTGATGCAACACAGCTGTAAATATGCCCACATCCTAACAGTTTTGCTAAAAGCAAAAAAATATATATTACAGTCAGTTTTTATTAATTTTGTCAATACAAACTTATGAACTTGCATCTATATTTGGCAGTGCAGTAATTGCTTCTCATAAAAAAAAAAAACGAGTGTTACAGTACATGATCAAGCTGTCATGTCAATGTCAAAATGTTTTCCATGTATCTGTGGCAACGCAACTCCGTTCCATCGCTATTAAATCTTTTACACTTATGACGTGAGGAGGAAGGGTGATATAGAGGCTTTTTCTTCTTGTTCCAGCAGCACCAAAAGATGGATGAGTCTCAGAAGAAGCACATGAGAGAGTGCAAAGAAGAAATGATGAGAGAGGAAGGGACAGAAAGAGGAAGCAGAGGAGAGAGAGATAGAGAGAGTCACCATTCTACCTAATGGAGCAGGCTTCTGCAATGCTTTCCTCCCTGATTACACCAATGACCAATTTTGAAGCAGTTTAAGAGCCATTTTGGGGGCTTTCTGTCTTTCTCTATCTTACTTGCCCTCACCCCCCTACCCCAACCCCATGTCCCTCCTCTTTCTTTAACCGGTTTCATTCCCATCTATAGCTTGCTATCTTTGCGTCTGTGTGTGCGTGTCCTCCAGTACCATACTCATTCATCTGTGAAGAAAAGCAAAGGGGGGGTGCGACATAGAAGCATATGCAGCAGCAGGAAGCAGAATGAGGTTTCCTAATGCTAACATTTCCCAGAGCACAGCTTGTCTGGTTGAAGAAATTATCTAATAGGTTGATTTAGACCCAAGAAGACACCTCCAGGGCTGAAAAAAATGAATCCAATGCAGAAGTGCAACAGACTGCAGTGCCTCTATTGGCTAGTTAGAGTATAAAGCTAGTTTATTTGCTGGAACAAAAACATATATAGATATAAATTAAAAATAATAACAATAATAATGCATGCAAACACAGAGGAGAAGTTGAGCTTAAAGACTAAACGGAGATGAGTTCTAACAGACAGTGATTAGCTCCAGTACAGTTGCTGTGTTAAGATGCCTGGCAGTCAAAGCTCAGTCAAAGTGGTCACATTCCTACTTTAAGCTTTGCCAGAAATCTGCTGGATGAGATAAAGTATCCAATTCAAATTCACTGGATTTCAGTAGTTTTATCATGGAAGTCTCTCAGCACTGACTCAGGATGGATGGAGCCTCAAGTGGCCATTTGGGGCGACTGCAGGATTCGGCACTTTATCAAGTACATCTTTTTGGATGCAGTTTGCTAGCCTTAGCGGCTGTGAATATATGGCTCCAGCTTGCTGACCAGTCTAGTTAGCATTACCTGATACATTCAACCTGCTTCAACCTCCCATCAGAACAGGTCACACCTGGCTCCAAACAAACAAACAACGGTGGTGGCTGAAATGCTAAATCTAAAGCACGCAGCTGATGCCACAGTGCTTATGTCCATCCCTGACATATGGTGCAGACTACATGAGATGCTGTCAAAAAAAAAAAAAAACACAACTACGCACACCCTGTCTTTCTTTTACAATAATAGCTGAAAAGTCACTTTAGCTTTACACCATTTTCCTCACCAGCGCGAGGGACTAAAGAATGCAAGAATGAAAAGAGTTTGAACAAATGTTTGCAGAATGTGACTGATAGAGGGCTGACGAAGATGTCTGCAGATAGCACAGACTGCAGCAGTCACCTGCACCATGAGGGGAGGGGAGCTGCTGGTTTTGAATATCCCTACAATGGTTTGTGTTGCGAACAGTTCAGTACCACACCACAATGTGATGTTGTTAGAAGCACAGACTTGCATGTGTTATTGGTGCCATCAGTACATCATTGTCTCGAAGCTTTTCAATTGGCTTTTCATTCTGCTTGGATTCATCGTACACACAGCCAGTATATACACACACACACACAGCAGCTCATGCTGCAGTGTGAAGCTTCCCTCACCCTCTGTGCCAGATATGTCAGCAATAGAGTAATTGCACACCCATACCATGTGATAATGTCACAAGCTAGGCAAGCCTCTTTACTAAGTACAGAGGGAAGACCATTCAGTTTTCTCTCGTCCTTTCTTCACCTGTCATTAAGAGCTCCAGGTTTCACGAATCCTTTAGAACTGCTTTTTATAACAGAATAGTTAGAAAACATTTACATTTCTTTAATCCTTTACATGACTGTGGTAAGTGTGCACCGAACCTTTGTTTCTTCTTGCACCTTTTTAAACATGTTCATATAACACTTTGTTCTGTGCACTTGAGAAATTATACACTGCTCAAAAAATATAAAGAGCACCTTTAATGAGAGTACAGCATCGAGTCAGTTAAATTTCTCTGGTAAGTTAAGCAGCAGATGGGATTGTTCATCAGTTTCAACAGCATGCACACCAGAGAGGTGACAATGAGACAAACCCGAAAACAGGAATTTTGCCTGTGGATGCCACTCACATTTTTCCTTTTTTTTCTCTAGTTTTACATTTGGCTAGGGTCAGTGTCACTATTGGTAGCATGAGGCGATACCTGGACCCGGCACTGATTGCACAGGTAGCCTAACTCCTCATGGATGCCAGATGAATACATGCCATTGCCAACAGGTTTGCTTTGTGTGTCCTCACAGGAACATAGAGTCCAGGAGACTCCAGGAAAGTTAGGCAGAGTCAAAAAAGGTCAGAAATGCAGCAGTGGGACCAGTATCTGCTCCTTTGTTCAAGTAGAACAGGATCAGAACTACCAGAGCTAGAAAATGACCTCCAGCAGGTCATTGGTGTAAATGTCTCTGACCAAACAGACTTCATGAAAATGGGGGCCCAACATCCTGTAGTGGGCACTGTGCTCACTGCGTGGCACCATGGAGCCCAATTAGCATTTTCCATAAAATAGCAGAACTGGAACAGGACAGTGCTTTGATATGCTTTTATTCCCATGTGAAGCACTTTGACAATAAGTCAGTAAAATTTATTTATATAGCACTTTTTAAAACAGGAAGTTATTTCAGAGTAGAACAAAGAACATTTATCCTTGCACTCCATCACATGCTGGCCTGGCTCAACATCCATCTGTCGATCAAATCTAGCTTGCTCTGGCTCATATTTCATCAGCCTTCATATTAAAATGTGTGTAAACAATACATGTTGCCAGGCAACCTGGCATGATTATCACTGGAAAGATTAAGTTGTCTCCAGTTCAGGTACAACTGATTGTAGTTCTGAGAGCGTGACACAACTACCACAGCGACAGTGAGCAAAACTCCCGTTCAACAGGAAGAAACCTCCAGCAGAACCAGACTAACGCTTCATATGTTCAGCTAATTATTCTACAGTTAAAGTGCCTTCTGGATGCCACTTATTTATTTACTTCTTTTTAATTTTTGTCTTTCTGGATGACATCGCTGACCTGCGATCGTGCCGATGCCTTTGAAATCACTGCCTGGCGAGCAGCAGAGAATTTGTCATTTGTCCCACGTTCGAGGATTCGACAGTCGTGTTTGTCGTCTTGAATTTGTGTTGAAATTTTAGAGTGAATATGATTTGTCATGTTTTTAGAGTATGACACCGTTTTTAGCCTTGAAGAGTCTGAAAAGCCTTTGACATATCACTCAGACTATCCTGGGAATCGGGAAAATACAGAGCTATTTATAATAAATGTTAATTAATATATTGATTAAAACATTTCTTTTTTAGATGTTGTAGATTTGTTGTCCCCCTTTCTGTTTTTGCTGCTCAGACTGGCATCAATCCTAATATAACATGAGGAGGATGGGATTTCCTTCTTCATCCTTTTCCATTTTGTGTTCTTTTACTTTGTCATATCTCAACTCCCATTTGTCATTCTTTGCTATGTTTGCACTTTTTTGCTCACTCGCTCTATATCTCCCTGTCTCTCACATGCACACACTCATTCATAGTGTCATCTGTGCTCGCTGTCACAGTTTGAAACATTTCTCCATCTGATCCCACCCATCTGTCTGCTTTTGTCCTCCTTTCTGACTCCCCTCTTCAATTTGTTATCACTTCATTCATTTCTTCACTCTTCCCTCACTGTACTTCTCTCTCTCTCTGTGTGTCCTTGGCTCACTTTCCCTCCCTGTATTGTCCTTACCGCCTTCTTTCTTTTCCAGCTTTTCCAGTGTAATAATAAGAGGGTGGTATAGAGGGACCACCGGGTCAGTCTGTCTTTTCCCTTCCTGTTGCTCTCGTATTCATCTCTCTGTGTGTTTCTTCCTTTAAAAACAGAGTATGGGGTGAACTAATTATACAGATGGCATTCATGTAGCCAGTTCCCATAGCGACAGCACAGTAGCAGCAAAGAGCAATGCAACATGGCTGTCAGTCAGAGACGGAGAGCTCCACCTCATTCACTGTAAAAGTAAGAGGACGAAGGTTAAATCAATGCATGTTTTTAGGGGTTAGTATCGATATAGAGTCAGCGGGCCTGTGGTGATAGTAAGATATCAATAAGAAGACGGCATCTGGCTTTTCACTAGCATACTACAGGATACAGCTTTTATTAAATTCCATGAAATTCTTTGTGACATTGTGATAAAATCATTTGTCAGAAGAAAACAACATTATTAAAGTTGACTGGGTGTAGTGAAAAGAATAATAGCTTTAGACATCTCCTGTAACAACAACAAAAAGACTAACTTACAGTGTTTTGGTGGAATGTATGGGATTCATAGTGAATAAGAAAAACAGAGGCTTCCACAAATAAGACTCACGTCAGTCTTTGTTGCCTTTATTTTACGACTCAGATAGTTATAAAGTGAAGTAAGGGTTCAAAAAAAAGGTCCATTTTGCCAACAACTCTTATTTTGTTCGTCTTTCCTCTGAGGTGAAAGTACTAAATACAGACAGACATCAAGATTCCAGCTCTTTGCTGAACAAGTATGTGCACGTCCAGGAAGAGCAACACATGTAAAGGTCAAATAGGGGTCAGGTGTTTTAAGACAATTGGATGAACAGCAGGTTTGCACAGTCGGTCACACTGTAAGAAAGCTAAATGCATCATGCTTCTAAATAGTGCCAGAAATAGTTTCACATGTACCCCTGGGCACATACAGCACTGTGTTTAGAGAGACATTTAAACTGTTCTCAATAAAAGAGCCAGTGAATAAAATACAACACCTGTGGGTCCCATAGTGAAAGAGAAGCACACAAGTGTAGTAAATGATTTGTTGCTCTATTACAGTGATGTCTCGGTTTTGCTCTGGATTCATGAAGAAATATCCAAGTGAGAGAGGAATTTAGAAAAATGTGTACTTGAGTATTCAAAACTGTCTTCTACAATCCCCTTATCTCCTTTGTCACTTTCTTCCTTGTAAGCTTTGATATTTTGGAGAGGGGCTTCAATTTAGGTGAAAAGCTCAGCAGGGAAACACACTGGCCTTTGTTATCAAGAGCTATTCTCTCTAGTTATTAAAGAGAATTTTGAAAGCATACAATTACAATGAAAGCAGCTGAACTGAATGTCTGAATGTCAGTCAAATTGTGAGTAACTGATATTCAGTCATTGACAAAGAAGAACAACACTGAAATGTTTCTTGGTGATGCCAGGAGGAGACACAGTGTTCCTAGAAAGCCATGGAAAGAAAAAAAGCTTAGTTTTGTTCATGTTTTACATCTTAGTGATGTAAGTTTCACAAAGCTTCTGGGGACTGTGATGGTGGGCAAAGAAGCACGTGGGCTTTTGTTTGTTAAAGAAGATGGCTGAACTGTTATTGTTGGACAGTGGCTGCACTGTTTGTACAGATTAACAGACGAAAACCATATGTATAAATGGCAATCTTGTTTTTACAATAATACTTTGACCAAATATGTGCTTTTCAAGTTCTTTCATGGAGAAGCTGTGAAGCTTATTTCTTTGGTAGCTACCGATAGATTAGACAGAGCTAATGAGCAAATGTTTTATTCCATCCAAAAATGGACAAAAGTCAGAAATTGCTTTGATCTGACAGTAACTCCTTAATGAGCCTCTCGTTACTGATATTGGGTTGGCACATGTGCACACACACACACACATCTGTTGCATATCGTGCTTGTTGGCCTTTCATTATCATGTTGCTCTCTTCAGCCGCTGTTACCCGCTGGGCTGGATGGACTCTGGCTGTCTCAGATTGAATCCTTGAGGATTTACAGACCAATTAGCCCACTGAAGCATAAAGATGAATGTAAACTGAGCGCCATGAGGTCAGCAACTCAGGCAGATCACTTACTTATGACTAATTACCGAAAAACTCTTTAAACCTTAAAAGAAAAGTGATCATCACACCAGGGACAGGAAACCGATCGGTGCTCATTTCTAATGAAGCTAACCCTGGAGCCCACCTGGGTCTCAATCACACAAATACCCCATAGATCAAAATGCTAATTGTATGCAAAGCAGATTGAATGTGCTGGCGAGAGTCATGTGTGGCCTTCTCACACACATTAATACAGAATTACAATTAATTAGGAAACCTGTTGTACTAAATGGCACTCTTGTGGTTAAAATAGTAACTTTATTCATATTTTCCACAGCCCATCATCACCAGAAACTGATACATATTTAATAATTGTGAATCACTGACATGGATGGAGTCTATAAAAACATGTCAGTGGTGAGAGGTCATGGTCCACGATGTTAGTGGCTAACAAGGTTGGAATATCACAGTGGGCATCTTATTCCTCACCATCTAATTTCCAGCCACACTTTAATCAGGAAACCAAAGTTTTGAAAATGTTTTGTTCACCACAATTTTCTGGGAACTCAATATCATTTATGTGGTGTGAAATCAGTTAACCAAACCATTGTTCCTATTTCTGATGTACATTTTGTTAACCTCTAATTAGCAAATGTTCAAATGCTAAGAACTTAAACTAAGCTAGTGTCAAGTAACAGTTCTGCTGTTGTGATACATCACATCTGTCTTTGACCTGGAAACTTTTTTGTCAGGACTCATTTCACTCTAATTTCTATTCCTTAAGCCATTCACCACCAAACCTCCTATAGTCCATGGACTATAATAAAATCAATGTTGCTTCCACTTATCAAAACTAAAGTTAATGCAGACAAATCTGGATCTTAACAGCCAGCACTAGGTAACCTCTGTGGCTGCAAATGGTTTGTCTCAGCAATGTTCTCCTTTTCATGGATATTCTCCTTTATTAGTCTCAATCACTAGTTTCAAGTCTTACTAAATAAAAGACTTGCTTGACAAATCACTCTTGTACATATATATATATGTATGGTAGAGCAGGTCATCTAGTAATTGTCTCCAGTCTGCATGTCTAAATATCTCTGGGCAAGATCATTTGTTCTCTGATATGTTTGTCAGAACATGAATGTGAGTAAGTGTTACATAGAAAGCACCCAAGTATGGACAATTGTGAATAGGTGAAAGAGGCATGTTATATAAAGTGCTTTGAGTGCCTGAGTAGATAAACCCTACGTACCACTCTATTACAGTCACCAGATTTCTTTTGGACTATACAGGTTAATGTTAACCAAAAACAGAAGCAGACTTTACACCATGAACACCATGTAAAACATCTGCGCACTAACATGTTTTCTATCGTCACCACACCTGAAGTTGAAAAGAGATACAGCAACGTTTCAATTTCTGCTAATTTACGGTCATTTTGGCTCATTAACCACAGATTTATCATCACTCTCATTAGTGCCATAGTGCAGTAAATTAAGCCATGAGTAAGTTATAGCAAATGATCTTATTTTGTAGAAATTAATGTGCTTTTATTTATGCGCTTGTGTAGATATTGAAGCCTCAAGCTTTCTGCATTTGGATAAAATATTTGATTATATTCTCAGCTGGGTGCTTACCCATATGTAAAACCTTCCAGCGTAATGTCTACTTTATATATTGTCACATTAATGATTATGCAAAAGTCATAACAATATACTCGAAATATTTCTAATAAAATAAAAAGTCTTTTTTTTTAAATTGCTGCTTCTGAAACAAGTCACTGCTCACTTGCATATCATATTTACAACATCCAGGGATCAAATGATCCGATGTGTCGCAGCACACGCCCACTTAATGATTCAATTAACTAATAACATTTGGCCCATTGTTATGTTCATGCACATAAGGCATGGGAGAGGGAGAGAGAGATGTTTGTGAATATGTTAAATAGTAAGAAGCAGACGGTGTGTGACAGGTGCTGGGTAAGAACTTTATACAGTATCTATTGTCCATATGGAAGTGTATACATGCCAGCAGGTGTGCTTATATAAAGACTTATCTACTAGCTTCCCTTCTGTATGCAGCTATTTGCTGCACATCCTGCAGTGAACCTGAGAGTTGGTTAATTGCTTCCACGAGCAGCACGAGTCATTTGTTTGGACAAGGACAGCAGTCATTTCTTAGCTCTCAGAGGGCAGGCATTGTTCAGGTGTTACAGTAAAATAGTAAATACTCATATAATCAATACCCAATCTGAGATTCATGAACCATGAACATGGATTCCTAAATATATCTTCTCCACATTGACTGGTTGTGTGAAGTTGTCCTTAAATCTGTGATGTCATTTTAGCGCCTTAATGCTGAGCATCCCACCATCGAGTCCTCATTCACAGGGTGCCAAGGTGTCCTTTGCTCTCACTTACTTGATGGATAGTTAACAGCAATGATGAGACTGGTGTGACTTCTCAATGCATCACATGCAGATGGTTTGTTAGAAATATTTTTGTGACATTTTAACAAACTGGACACCCTGAAGAATTATTGTGGACGAGAAACTGCAAAATAAAACAGGACATAAACCACCAGGCTGGGTTGGTAGAAGTCACAGTCAGTCACACTGATTTATACCAATCCCATCCTTCCTGCTTTTTTTTATGCAGACTTTGCAAAAGGTCCTGTTTGAAGGATGGCACACCTGGTCCACTAGTGATGTGGGTGCATGGTGTGTCAAGGTAAAGATGTCAAATGTATGCATCAATGAGCAGCCAGCGTCTTTGACAAAACATGGGACTGGATACCTGAGAATGAGTTTGTGGGTTGAAATAAAAATATCAGGCAAAGAACTGACAAAGCTGGTAACACAACTGTACATTGTTTTGCTAATGACACATATTTTTAGCATAAAGGAAAACATAAAATCAGAGCAGATTGTGACTACGTTTGGACTTGTGGTGAAACACAACACTTTGAATATTGTTTTACTTTGAAGATGCTGAGCTAACTATCTTCTGTCAGATAAATAGCTGTTGAGTGGACGATGCTGCAGGAGTGATTTAGGAAGGTTCCTCTGATGTTTGGATACTTTATAGAAATGTGCAATTCTATGTTATTTAATATACATTCATCTTGTTGAGCAATCAAGCACCTCAATCAGCAAAACAAGAATCGTGCTATCAGAAGCTTTGAGTGTGCTAAATGAAGAAGTACCACAAGTCCTGTGGGTCATTTTCCCTGATTGGTGTTGATTAATAGACAAGTTGTCCAATCAGATGTTGAGCTCTCTCCTGAAAGCTTTTGATCCTTCACAATGATGCTTTTCATTTTGAAAAACACACCAGTTAGCTTCCAGTATGGTGACAAATCTATTTGAATATCATGTTACCAATTCAGCGGGACTGAACACCTTTATTGCTCTTCAGTTTCTACACCTGAACCCTAAACCTAACCAGCAAGTAAAATTAAGAGAGAGAATGTGGAGTGCAAATCACAACCTAGGCAGTAAAATTCTGCCAATCAGAGTTTAAAACAGGCTAGCATACCTCTGCCTGTTAACTTCATATTATCAAAATCTATCAAACATTCATAGCTATAAAACAATGCATCAAAGGATATGCTGTGTTTTATTTGGGGACACCAGTACCAGCTGGGATTAAAACTAGAATTCGATTTCCCAGTTCACCAAATATGTTGCACATTGTGGAGATGGCTGGTTAGCTCAGTGCATTCTGATATAGTCGTGTTGACAAGCTTAGCAAACTCCAAATCACCCTTCCAGGAGGTCAAAGGAATGTCAGTCACCTTCGAGGCTGCCAAAGCTCTCCTCTGCAGCGCCGCTGTCACATGCTTGCTCATCTGTAACTTTTCCAGAAACTTTCAAAATGTCAGTTTCACAACAGTACGGTTGAAGAAGAGGGCATAACTGTACTACTGACAATACAACTTATTTTGAAGTTTACCTTGGGTCCATTCCTGCACCAACCGTCACTTTCTCTGGTCTCAGCTGCCTCCCGTTTGTTACTGAGATGCAGCGTAGTGTTGTTCCAGGACTTTAGAATCAGAATCAGAATCAGAATCAGAAAGGGTTTTATTGCCAAATGTTGAGCAGGTTTACAACATTAAGAACATTTAATACTGACAGTTAGTACAGGAAGATTTAGAAAACACAGTTGCTGATGCTTTATGTGAAACACACTTTTTATGTGGGAGCAATGTTTGATTTTCAGTAAGAGGTTGTGTTATGAAATTTTATCTATAGGGTTATGACCCTATAGATAAAATTTCATAACACAACCCTCAGGCTCTGTCCTCATCACACAGGGGGATGTGACAACCCAATATTTCCTCTTCATTCATTGGTATTTGTGCTAAAATCCTCTCTCTCCTCCCTAAGTGTGTTTCGGTAATGATGGTGAAGCAGGTGGAGCCCTGGCATTGGTCCATTGACTCATGTTCACTCTAAAGGTCAGAGCAGTTTATCGCTCATATTTAGGACAGAGCATTAATTAACAGCTGTACTGTGGACGTTTTGGGGCTTAACTCTTACTTTGGTGCGTATTCAACATGAAACATTTTTGGATGAGAGCTAATGTTCTGAGATCAATTAGAGAACGGGGGCTTCCGGATGATGTGGGAATTGAGAAATTAAGCGGTATCCCCCTTTAACCAAAGCTTTTGAAATGGTCTTCCCTGGTGTATTGGTTTCTGTGTCAAACTGTAGAATCTAATGAATCCAGTGCAATTAAATCCCCATACTACTTTCTCTTATCTTTAATTTGACGGCTGACTTTTGTGGCGACCGCTGTTGTACAATCACACTCTAATTTTCCCCCAAAGCAAAATTTGCCCAGTCTCATGACACGCAGGCACCAATGATTAACTGTGAGCAATTACTATTTGAATAGGGGGCCTTCCTTGTCTTCTCCCTTTGCCCCATAAAAGACAGACTAGCTATTAATACGGAAACACGCCGGCGCCTTTGTGTGACCTGTCACTTTCAGTGGATTTCTCTATTCTGGAAACACCAGTCATCTTTAACTATCAGCATGAGTTAGAACACATTCAGTTGTAAGAACATACACAGAATAACATCTGAGAACAAGTCCTATTCATACCGGAGACAACTGGAGAGAGGGGGGAAGGATTGATTGTCTCAGAAACGCAGCTCATCAAACAATGCGGTTCACAAGTAGCAGCTCTGACTGATAAATGCAACAGCATCTCACTTCAACACTGACATTTGTCATCATCGTCTACCAGGATGTTTTCCTGGATATTATATACTTTTGAAGAGCCGGGGAGGATGATTTCAAGTGTAATTACGTTTCTCATCGTTGTCTTAAGCTTTTATGTCTTTTTCTTTTCTTTCTTTTCCTTCTTTTCCACTGGGCACTAGGAGGCATTTTCACAAGATGTTAACTACAAAAAGTGAAGAACAAGAGTGAAGTCACAGAAATGTGATAAAATAACATGTAAAACAAGATGCGGATAAAAGAAAAACATGTAATCCCAAAGTTTGATCCTGTTCATCTGGATGTTTCAGTGGGAGAAACATTTCATCGTCATCGAGGTGACTTCTTCAGTCTCAGCTGACTGCAGGTTTCCAAACAATGACTGAAAGCAGCACCACTCAATGAACAATGGGCTGTGAGGTCAGTTTATGATCATTAATATGCAAATGTTCATGATCACCGATCAAAGCCCACAGTTACCTGGATGAGCGATGAAACGTTTCTCCCTCTGAAACATCCAGATGAACAGAATCAAACTTTGGGATTTACTTACCTGGATGACTGAGCGTGCACCGAGATGAAGACATGTACGATTGTCTAGTTCAGCATTCAGGGACAAAGAGTATAATTATCAAAAAAATTAATCAACCACAGCATTTAACTGCTAAACTAATCGTTCTGTTCAGGAATAAAAGTAAATAACTGTAATTTCTTGTTTTAATTAAAAACATTGGTGCTCTTTACTATTTTTTCAGCTTTTTAGTAAAACAGTTATATGTTAACATGGAAATCATTATTTCAGTTAAAGTGCTTGCATACACCGTTCGCTTAAACATTACAGAAGTCTCATACATGGCGGCGCACGTAGTTGCAGCAGCTCAGTGTTCCACCGATCGATGCTATGTTTGGATAATTTTGTACGCCTTCCCACACTGGAAGTTCTACACAACATCCACTGTTTTAAAAAGGCCAAAAACATCATAAAAGACACCTCACATCCTGGCCACTCCCTGTTTGAACTGTTGCCCTCAGGCAGACGGTACAGCGCAAGGACTAATAGACTCAAACACAGCTGTTATCCAACTGCAATAACACATCTGAATGCTACAAAAAAATGTCCATCACGCCACTCTTGTGTTACTCTATGCCCGGTCTGAAGCATGTATGTGGGAATGTATGTGAATGTTTTACTGTTACGTCTTATTAGTATTTTAAGTATTCTATTTTATTTATTGAATTTTATTGATTTATTTATATTTTGATATTGCTAGGGATGATGCAATGATCGGGGAACATTCTTAATTTCGTTGTACCTGTGACAACGACAATAAAGTTTCTGATTCTGATCTGATAAACTTGTTAAGCACTGTATGCTATGACAAGCTGCTTACTAGATCTTATATGTGTGTATAACACCACAGAACTGTGCACCTTACTCCTGCTTTTACATGTCTGCACTGGGAGTTGTTCTTAGTGTATGAATGTGAGAGTGAATGAAAAGTGGTATTGTAAAGCGCTTTGGCTGCCTAGAAAAGCGCTATATAAATCCAATCCATTATTATTATTATTATTATTATTATTATTATTATTATTATTAGTCTCACTGTACATGGTACAATGAGTATAGTGACAATGAAAAGGATTCTACTCTATTATTTGTCCACATGTTCTTCTTGTGTGTCATATTTTCACAGAAACTGGACGCGGTGAGTTTTAAAAGGTTTATTGCAGAGCAGTGATGGTTGATCAGAAAGAGATAGCGACTCGGGGGAATGAGTCCACTGTGAGCGGAGAGGCAGAGTTAAGAGTGGGTTAGCGGTGAGGTTTGAAATGTACATTTGTACTTAAGTCAGAAATGAAATAACAACAGTTCATTAATGATAGAGACAGGTATGTCCTATGTTTTTATGAAAGGACACATCAGAATGCTGAGCAGCTACAAAACATTACATCTTTAAGATATTAGAGCAGCTGCTGTATGTACCATGCAAAGTCAAGCGTTTCATGCTCTCTCTATGAATTTTATTCAGCCATCCCTCCATCCCCGCAGCTCATGGGCCATTTTTGCCACAGGCTCCCGGGGCAGCAGCCCAGATAAGGCCACACATTAAAGTGCTATTGAGTACCAAACAAGAGGACGGCAGCTCTGAGCCTTGGTCTGAAACGTTTCGTGGTCCCACGCACTAATGAAGATTTTAGACTTTTGCCTTGGGAGGCAGAATCATTAACAACATTTTAATTAATGTCAGAACCCTGAATCCAGAATACTAATTTAAGCTTCACACCCTGTTTTAGGATGACCACGAATTACAGGAGCTTTTTAAAATGCTGCCTGCCATTTAACGCGCCCATTGGCAACCGCATATCAGAACGCAGGACGTCAACGAAATTTTCTATCAGCATTAATCAAGAGAAATTATATGCAACACTGTATGAGTGTCTGAAAGTGACGCTCTTATTGCTTTTTAAGGGATTACAGTGTAAATGCACTTAGAGCCACGTCGTGATTCACAACATTATATCATAATACGATAAATTATACACAGTCACCATGCTAATTTAAATAAATTTGCTTTAAATTTGGACAGCACCCGCATGTTTTGTGTTTTGGCTGCACACTTCTATTACCTTTAATATGAAATGACATGATCATTATGAGGATAAAGTGCACACTGTCAGCTTTAATTTTGGGGATATTTTCCCACAGCATTGAAACACTCGTCTACATTCTTAAAGCACATTTTGTATCATCCTTTCACCAGATTTTGTGCCCTCTCTCCACATCTCATGAATACTGTATTGATCATGTCATTATTCATCATGTACGTAAACAGTTTTGTCAAGGGCTGCTAAACTGCTTTAAATTGCAAAATGACACATAAAGTATGTGCTGTTTAAAAACATTAGATAAGTGTTACTTCTGGAGTGCATTTGTTGTTTGACAAAATAAGTGAATGTAGTCACAGCTGAAATACTGTAAGGTCAAAACGAACAGCCTTGCACTCTATATGTGAGAGACGTCGAGAATTTACAATCTTTGCTGTCCAGCTCATAATTTTACTTCTATTTAATCAACATAGTAAACAGCCATGAAACACTGGCTTCTAAAAATTCTTAACTGCAACCCTGCAACACTGAAAGCAAGACGACTAAACACATTAAATCCTATATCCCATTTCATTGCAGTTATCCATCGCACCTTGGCCTGGAACTGGAAATCCCTCCTTCTGAGGGTGAAATGACACATACACTCAGGAGTCAAATCATTTGATCTATTGATTATACTGAGTTGATATGCATATCCCCCCTAACTCGAGGTTAGTAAAGGAATAGAAGAGTTGGAATTATGAGGAGGATCTCGTTCCCTCTTTCTTTCAAACAGCCTCAGATATCACTGTGAATACAAAGCACTTTGGAATGCAACTCCTCCAAAAAGGGCTGGTGGTGATATAATACCTTTCAAAGAAAAGCAATATTCGATTTTAGCCTCATAAATATGTTATTCGCTGGTTAATATTTAATCACAGAACAGTTTTAACATATTTAGTGGTGGCAAGGCCTCAGTGGGTTTGGGTGGGTTTCAGATAGTGACTTCTTAAGGCTGACCTATCGACAGTGTCTCGCAGTCTGGGAAATGGGGTGGAAAAAAAGAGAAGCTGCTTGACAGCCTGATGAAAAGATGACGGCGATGCCTCTCTGCTGCTCTCTCTGCAGCGTTAAACTCCTCCATCTCTGTCTGCCTGTCTCTCTCTCCCGTCAGCTTTCCTGTCTCCCTGGGCTCCCTTAATAAATATCTTCTCTCCAAACGTAACCCCTTCAACCTCTCCTTTTTCTGCTTCACTCAGTATATCCTTCTGTCCTCCTTATATGTCTTTTTCCTCCCTCCCCATTCTCACTCCGGCTTTTTAAAGTGCCAAACTCCCTCGGGGGGCCCTCCATGTCATTACTCCAGTCCTGGATTCAAAATGTCATTAAAGTCATTGCTTTAGTCAGAATTCATTTCAATTAGACCGAGTCACTCTGGGACTCCCTGCCTCCTCTCCTTTTTTGTCTCCTTGTCCTTTTCCTCTCCCTTTATTCTCAGGCACAAAAGATAAGAAGGTGACACTGATGACCCCAAATTATAGTACATTTCAGTTTACATAAGGTAGGCTGCGCTATATAACTGCATATTCTCTCACTGAGGCTCACAATCAGCCTACTTAAAAAAATTACACATTTAAAAAAGTCAAAGTGATGCTCAAAGCTATATGCATACATGTGTGAAACAAAACCAAACAAAAGATATTGGGGTTATTTGGTTACTTTTTTAGAGGGAAAAAATACCCCTCTATAATTTGCTGCCTCATTGTGGAGGTGGTGGTGGTGGGGGGGGGGGGGGGGGGGTTGTGCGTCCCAGTAATACCAGCGCTGTGTTATCAAGGCCTTTTGGCCTGGTAGGGTTTCCCAAGGCAAACTGAGGGGCCAGACAAAGAGTGACTCACATGACCCCAATGAAAAGTAAAAAAGTCAAGGCACCAGTTTACCTTGCCAACATTGAAATGGGTTGTTGCTGCGTGGGTCAGGCAGCAGTTAGCGGTGCAGACCCTGGCAGCTGCTGAGGCTGGCTGTGGAGCATTGCCTCGCTGGTGTGTGAGGTTGAGCAATATTAGCTAAATATAACTGGGGTCACCTTAACACACAGCTAGAAGTTGCCATTGGTGATAATCAAGAGGCTAAAGGTTATCACCTTGGTGGATGGCATCTTTTTATGGGTGGCCTTTTGTTGGCCTCATCGAGAGCGGCCGTTGGATGCACTGGAGCTGAGTGTGAAATGGAAGGAATGAGCATTAGTACAGTCCATCCGTACATCCAGTGGTCCGAGGACATGGTTCACGACCGGAAAAGGGCAGAGTGCCCACTCTGGGTTACACTCTAAGTAACAGCAGTGTTGCTGCTCCAAGTGGAGGAGTTTAAGTATCTCTGGGTCTTGTTCATGAATGAGGAGAGAGTGGAGAGAGTGACACGTCAAGCTTCAGTCTGCTGAAGAGAGATGAGCGTAACAGCGAACCTCTGATGCTGCTCCTCTACACTGATAGGAGGTAGCTGATTAGAACGCCTCCCAGCACATTCATCATGACCAAAGCTCTGAAGTGGCATCCACACAAGAGAAGAGTATGTGTTGTGATTAGAGCCCACAGGACGTCAGTGACACTCACTGCACTGTAACAATGGCAGTCCAAATACAGATGAGGGCAGGCAGCTGAAAAGATTTAAACTTTGATGCTAACTATTGAAGGAATGCAAGGTCGAGTGAAAAAAATTAAGTCATGGTTAGCAAAAGGTTTCAAAATCATACCCAGTTTACAGCTCTCACTTTGTGCATAAGACAAGCACCACTCTCAGAAAAACAGCCCAAGAGACTGATGCTGTGTATTCTAACAGTAATATGCCCAAGAAGACAGGCAGGCAAGACCTTCTCCTCCCAGAATGATGGTTAGCACATTTTGTGAAAGGAGAAGCCGTCTAAGTAAAAGCAATGAATAAAACTATCTGCCACTTGAGCCTCTAATTAAAGGTCGGGGCTCACTACAAGTGCAAGGAGTAATGGTATAAGTTCTGTGATGTGCCAACATGCCACAGATCTTCAAGTGTAATTTTTATATAGCTGACTGCAATATAATTCTTTCAAGTATATGGTCATAAACTGAAATGCTGCACAGATTCATGAGTAAAAGGTTTATGAACGTTATTACAATTCATCATATAGGACACGGTGGTCCCATGGAAAGGTCTGGGCTCACTGAAGTCTGTAGGATTCATCATCTTTTGCTGCATTAACAGTGCTTATGCTATAATGTAAATAAATAGTGTGTTAAAAGCAAATAGCCCTTCTGTTAATTATATAACTATAATCAGCATCATGTACTAAAAGTGTTAAGCATTAAAATATTTTATTGGGTAATGTGATGCTTTCTTTTCATCTACATAAGTCCTTAAAAAATTGTAAAACTGTAAAACATGTTGAAAGTAACATCTGCACACTGACGGCTTTGTCCAAGAATCAGTCCAAATAAAGACAGTTTTTCTTCTCTTTTTTATAGGTTCCAGTAAATGAAATTAATTGGCAACAAATTACTTAATACAAGTCAGATAAAAAGTAACGTACTGCCCTTTGAAAGGTAGTACGTTACTTGGAGAGTAGAAGTGTAAAACAGCCTCAAATGCTGAGTAATCAGCATCAGACTGACCAACGAAGCACTAAACTGCCTCCCTAAAACCAACCCACTAACATCTAATATTTAAATGGTTAATATTTAAGATATGTGAAAACATTACTTTTGGCAATGTTTTACATAAGTAAAAGCCTTGAGTGTGTCTGTGTGTGTGTGTGGGGGGGGCATGCACTGACAATTGTTAAATAATTGTTAAGTAATTGTTAAATAATTGTCAGTGCAATTAAAAAAAATAATCTAAAAGAATTCAAAGAGAAAATCTGGAATACCAGATCATTTTAAAAAAGTAAGTAAATAAATAAATCCAGTGATGTAACAGGATGAAACAGTTGTTTTGTTCCACAATGTCATTTTTTAAAATTATGAAAATAAATTATTTAACACAATTGAATTCTGTTTATATCTGTTTATTTATTCTGTGGGCGCGTAGCATCTTCAGTGTGTGTGTGTGTGTGTCTTGCAGTGGCAGTAAAGAAGCTCAGCAGTGTTTGGTTTTGTCTTGATATCAGCAATAGCCTCCCATTAGTCATTTCTATTGCTGGGTTCCAGTGTGGGAGCAGTGACACCGGCAGAGGGAAAGAAAAGGTGAGAGATACTGTGGAAGAGGAAGAGGTGGAAGGGGAATAAGAGCAGCAAAAAGAGATAGATGAGAGCGATTTCAATGAGAGCGAGGTATCTGAAAGACACAGTTAAAAGAGAAAGATAAGGAAAGAAGGGTGACACAGCGGAGGAGCCGAAGAATAGAGATGAAAGTCAGGGAGAAAGAAGAGAAATGGGAAAGATACGGTGGATGACAGACAGAATGAAAGAGAAATACAGGAAGAGTGAGACAGTAGAGATGGGACAGAGAAAACAGTGCTGTGATGTCCAGGATGTAGACAAAGACGAGGCACAAAGAGAGGGCTCGCTGCTCACAGTTTGAAATGACAGAAACACACTGCTACCCATTTTCTCTGTTTGGAAATCCTCTCTTTTTTATGGGCACCCTCCCTTCCCTCCTCCTTTTTTATTCCTCATCATAATCTTATTATTTCCTCATTCTTCAGCCTTACCTGTTATTTCCACTACACCAATAAGTCATGGACACAGTACCTCCCCAAGTGTACTACAGACAGAGCTGCACTCTCATGGATAAGCCGAGGAGCAGCAATGACATCATTCTTTCATTCACATCAGTAGTGTTTTTTTTTTTCATAACAACAGACTGAAAGTTAAAACAAACAAACAAAAATCTATTAAATGTTCTTATTTTTACTGTCTCAGCAGCAGATCACTGACAGCCTTTTCAGGGTTGGAGAAAAGATTTGTTCTTTTCTTTTGACTGAAAAAACTGAGCTACAATGACATCTGGGTACAGGACGGGTGATCAGGGTTCAGGTTAGGGTTCAGACTGAAGTTGACTTAGACCTGATAAGGTTATTTTACTTCTTTGCACTAATGAGGAAAAATGGAAGCATTTCTTTCTTATAGCTTGTAATGTAATACACTAACAGTTCCTATGGCAATGTCATTTATAAAGCACATTTCATTATTCTCACAGAAAATACAAAAAAAGGTTTATAAAGAAAAAAATAAAAATAAATATTTTCAAAGAAGAAGAAAAACTGCACACACATACACACACAGTGAGAATAACATGGTTTTGACTCTGCTTTTGAATACCTAAAAACCCCAGGTCCATTTTATTTAATATCAAAACTGCCCATATATGAACAAAAATGACTGTGGCATATCTGTATGTGACTGTAATGGAGCTCCAAAAAGGGCAGCATGAAAAATCAAAACCAAACAAAGAAAAAGTCAAATATATAGTGTAAAAGAAAATCCTAATATAAAAGTATTTTACTGTGTATTTTACAGTTTTGTACTGTTCTTCTAGAATATCATTAAATTTACATAAATAGACTGTGATTTTACATTTCAAATGTAAATTAACGTAAAATCCCTGTCAATGTAATAAAACATAATTTTCTTGTTTTTTTAAATATATTAAATATTAAATATATATATTAAATATATATTTAAAAAAAATTAAATATGTCTGTACATATGCATATTTAGATTGTTAAAATACATTCACAAATGTATCATAATTTCACAAATATTTGTCCGTTATTTGAAAGATTGAACTGTTAAATTCAAATGTAATGCTATGGAAAAATATATAAAATGATTCTTATAAACTTTTTTTACATCAAATAATAATAATTATTATTATTGTTATTTAGGGTGATCGTGGCTCAAGAGTTGGCAGATCGTCTTGTAATCAGAAGATTGCCGGTTCGAGCCCCGGCTTGGACACTCTCAGTCATTGTGTCCTTGGGCAAGACACTTCACCTACTGGTGATGGCCAGAGGGGAATTATAAAGTAGAATTGTAAAGCACTTTGAGGGTCTCAAAAAGCACGATATGAATGCAATCCATTGTTATTTGAACCAGCTGTTAACTGTATATTTCTGTACATTTAAGTATTATTATTCATATTGCCGCATCCAATCTGTATTATTTACATGTGCATTTGCATACCTGTAGTGAACAATAGTTAATTATAATATATATGTTATATATTCACAGCTGTTTGCACACCTGTGAATCTAAGGGGATGGTTTCTTTCTAAGAATTCCCCTGTACTCTAGTCAGATGATCACAATGTTCAACCTCAATCAGCTGAAGCAAAAGGTTTTATTTGGCACTTTCTCAAGAGACCTGGCCAAGAAAGAGAAAAGTAGAGCACGCGGGGCAGGGGGCAACAGCTGTGAATGCTGTGTCACCACTAATAAGAACTGTGGCAGAGGTAAAGATGAAACAGCATCACCTGAAAGAGATGGTAAGACCAAAGAAATACTGTCGTAGGTTAAAGCACATCACAAAGGCACAGGGTGTGGAAGGGCCAACCCTCTCGAGATACACTGCTCATAAATGAGCCATTCCACAGACGAGAACGACATCACGGAGAAACATGTGACTTTACAACTATGTCTGGTTCACCTCTGGATCTGTCAGAGCATGCTATTAAAGTAAACTCTCTGACAGGTGCAAAGCCACAGATACAGTCAGGCCCAGCGTATTTGAGCTATGACTTAACAATGTTGCCTCTGTACACCACCACAATACATTTTAAATCAAACAGTTTTCAGAATGATTTTCAAGGTTAACAAGTCTTGAAATAATAAAGGCAGCTGTTACTTTTCCCAGCACGGGTAGCTGTTTAGTTTTCTACAGCATCTAATCACAAGTGCATGAGTGCTATCAGACTGCAGCACCGCGTCTCCTGAACTTTACCTGCACCTCACTGTCAAAGCAGAATTCTTAACATTTAAGATTTTACTCATTCGACTCATCAGTAACAATTTATCATCTTCCTTTACAAGCAGAGCAAAATTTAATATGAGGGATTAGGCGAGGTAGAGTGAATATGTTCGGCACAAAACATTAATCTGAGAACTTGACATAATTCAGAACAGGAGATAAGGGCTGTTCATATTAACTGAGGTATTTAATATTTGCAGATGATTATTAACCGTGTGCTGTTTATGAGAACCTGTGCAGCATAGTTCTTCTGTGGATGATGAGAAGTGCTGAGCAAATGTCATTTTCTGCTTCTTCCACATCTAACACTTTATTATCTTTCACTTTGATTTCTGAAGCTGTGATAAACAATGTCCAAGTGTGCCCGCAGTGGTACAGAATTCATTCCCCTCAAATTATGGATGGACTTCCATTAAAATGTCACCAGTCGTGGGACCAAAGGAGCCTTTGTATTTTGACTCTGAGTGAGAGTGGTCAGTGACCTGATGAAGAACATACAGGTCCTGCCTAAAATGTAAAAGAACTTCTTATCTTCACAGTAAGACCCCCCCCCCCCCCCGACAAAGAAACCAACTCATTTTCCTGTCAACAGCTAGCTAATATAAACTGATGTATGTCTGCTGACCCCAACCAACCACATGACCTCATGCTGTTTTTACAATTTTACCTATAAGCACTTATTTCCTAAATCCAGCTTCACACACATTGCTACATGCATGTCAGTGTTTGAGAGCAGGGCTCCAACATGTACATTAGCCTTCATGTGTGTTTCATGTCCTTATTAATGAACACTAAAAATTTAAGACAACACCAGCAGACTTTAATGACCAGAAGTAATTGTTGTTTAAGATCAGAGTGTTGCTTACAGGAGGAATGAGACGTTCTGAAATAATCACCACGTGTTTGACCCTTTTTCACTTCATTTACTTTCTCTTTAGCCATTTTCTGTCTCGCCTTCAAGCTTCTGTTTCTCTTTTTTAGTCAGCTCAAAGGTTTTTACAAGCTGGACTTGAGCACGGGATTATGTCCACAGCATATTATGAAATTAAAGTTTTCTTAAGGTCTTAGGCAAACAGATCCATATAAGCTTAAGTATAATCCAGGCTCTTAAGATAATGCTGTTTTTATTTTCCATCAACTTAGTGGGCTTTTGGTCTTAGTTGCATGGACACAGGTCTTTTCATGAATCTGGTAAGTTATGTTTAGTTTCAGGTTTTTGGGTTTGTTTGTTTTTGCTTTTTTAGGTGTGCAGTGCATTGAAAAAGAAGGACTCCACTGGCTCCACATGTTGCCCTTTTACAGGCTTATTCCAAAGTCGATTAGCTTAATTTTTCAACACAAAATTCGAACACACAATACTCCATGATGATGACAAAGTAAAAAAAATGTTTGCTAAAGGAGGCATGGCATGGGAGTATGGTTACCTACTTTGAAATAAAACCAAACTGGGCTCTAGTCTTGTTACTGGGGGGCATTGCAAGACTTTCTTACTGTTTTTCTATCTTACTGTTACTTTTTAAAAATGTTTTGTTTTTAATGTTGCAAATCAAGGCCAGTTAAGTTACCATGTAAGTGACAAGTGTTATCTGATCATTTTAAGATTTTTTGACTTAATAATGTTTATTGTGTATACTATGATCCCCATTATGGTCAAAAACGTGGCCAAAGCTTTAACTTTAGGTTGGGCTCACCTCTGCTGCACGTGGTAAGTGTGCAATCTGTGCTTCAGTATCCCACTGAGTTCCTTCTGTGATCATGTCGAGTTTCAAAGCTTCTACATGGCAATAGCAAAATGCTCAATTCAAGGCTTAAAGCTGGACTGGACTAATCAATGCATGGTGTTGTGTATAAACATGATGGCCTTTCAGAATCACCCTGAAACGGCCACTAAGGAAGTTCAGTTTTTGGTATTTTCTGAACTACATTTTAAACTGGAGGTTGCTGATTTTAAAAAGCAAATTGTTTGATAAATAATAGATATAATATAAGAAATGAGGTCTTCATTTGAGTGTTTGTAAGGTCTAAGTGATAGCTCTACCCTAAAGCTGAACCCTAATGTTTTTTGAGACACATTATAATAGTTTTTCAAACATATCATTTAGAATCTCTGCCTGCCAAGACTTTTAAAAAGTACATATTCTTATATGTTAGGGTTAATATAATCGCAATGATGAATTACACTTCAGATTATCAAGCTTTCAATGAGAGGTGTCCTCTGTCTGGCTACCATCTTCTTCTCCTGTTGCTTTCTTTCTAATCTCCATGGAGTTCTTTGTTTTAGGAGCTTCTTTTGTCCAGACAGAGTTGGTTGGAATCTCATTAATCAAAAACAAAAAAAAGAAAGAAAAAAAAAGTTAAAGCAAAGAAAAACACCAGCAAAGCTGCCACACACACACACACACATGCAACACACCAAACAGCAAACCTGAATCACTTGGTGAAAATCACCACGGAGATAATTAGAGCAAAAACCTGATGAATATCTCTCACTGCAAGTCCCAAACAACACTGATTAGCAAGATCTTGGTCTCATAAACACACACAAAAAGAAACCAGAAAGCATATGCATATGAGTAAGTACACACAAACACGGTTATATTCTCAAAAACACACACACACAGTAAAGCCGTTTCCCCGTGAGCAGACGAGATACAACAGTCTGTGAACCAGTAAATCACTTTTCATCTCTTTTAATACGACTCTTCAGCTTTCTCACTTCTTTGTCCCCTCTTCTCTCATCTGTGTGTCACTCTGCTGCTCTGTCACTTTAAATAGCTTCTTCTTTCTTTTGCTGCTTCCTGCTCAGTCACCGAAATGCAACCCACTGCTAACATATGAAGTTAGCAGAGCAGTCATAATTAGTCTATAGAGCTAAAATAGAAGAAAGAAAGCAACAGAGACACAATGGAGAAAAATGTCTAAAGTAGGAATATTTAAAGAAGAGATGATTTGTGGTGGCTGCTCTCAGACTTTGTTACAAAGAACACACACTCAGTTGCAGTCAGCTCCTCGGAGAAATTAGCAGACTTCAAACAGAAAATGAGGAAAGAAAGAAAAAGGCTGTGCCTAGACGGTGCCAACCAATTAAAGCAGACTGCAAAGTGAGCTAGCAGACCTTGAATAATGTGTCGAGACACTGATAAAACACTCAGACATGTTTCTGTGCTGTTTTCAAGAGATGTTTAAAGGTGCTATGTATAGCAATATAGCTTCAACAGATCGTTACCACAATGCTAAACAAATAAGACCCAGGCCATTTAATCAGTAAGTTTACTGCTTACTTTATTTTAAAATACACAATAATATCCGTGCCTACAGTTTGCCCTCTTTGCATCTCTTCATCTTACAACAAACTTGAAGACATGCAGCTCTTTATTTTATGTAAATAGTATTAATTTCTCTTTTTTCTTTCTTTTTCTGTTTTTGATATGTGAAACTGAGAAACAACAACAATAACTTTGACTCATTATAGGTCCGTTTTTGTATTAACCCATGTTAAAATCACAGGTGCCCGTCATGGGACTGCTTATGACACACCTCCTTTTCCCCAGATTTGAAGGATGGGTCGGGTGTATCCTTCGTGGCCCACCATATCCCAGAATTCATAGTGCGGCCCAGCCAATTCCAGTTTCCAACAATAGCAGCTGCTACTAAGTTTTAATATTACTCTCATCACTCTTTCTGGGTCACAAAATACACTTTTAACATATTTTCAGGCTAGAATGTAACTGTGCAAACTTCAAATTGCTGCTCGGTTTATCAAGACATTGCATGTTTGCAAAAGTGCTCTGACGTTTTCGGAGACGTCTGTTACCCACCCGCTAGCCGGGGGGCTCAATGGTCACTCGAGCCGGCGAGAGCAGCGGACTCCCGGCTTCATTGTTTTCAACCCCCTTGTCTTTCACTACTCTAGTTAAACACAATATATAAGTCACTCAGATAACTCAAAAATGTAATCGTTTGACTTTTTTCAGTATTTTATTTGTTTCCGAGTAAATCGGTTTGGATGTGATCAAAGTTATTAGATTAGATTAAATAAAACTTTATTAATCCATCGGGTGGGTTCCTCCTTGGTTTTCACACAGCTGAATAAACATCAAACAGAAAACTGATTAAACAGAAGTGTGAGGCGGTCGAGAGTTTACGCCAGTGTCCTGTTATATTTTAGATAGCGAGGAGCAGACAGCTGAGTTTATTAAACTCCACCGAGACAGCGGTGACGGAGATCTGAAGGCTAGACCGTCCCATTTCACAGCCTCACACTTGTAGCCTTCTCAGCCTTCAAAGGACCCGGCCCACGTAGACCGCGTAGACCGGGTCCTCCGAAGGATGCGGCCTAGGTTTTGGGACACAGTTCTTGTGTGGGTGTGGTGTTCTTCTCCCTGCCTCCTCCTCTCATGCTCCTCCCATCCCTCTGTCATTCTTTCACTCTGCCCTCTCTCCAGGACACAGCTTCTGTTCATTACCCTCGTCTGGCAGCTGGACCCAGTCAGCCATCACCTCTCTGAGATTATATAGGCTGGGGAAGAACTGTGTGGTTTTTTCCTGTCACTGTTGGAAAGGTCCCATTGTGTGTTTGTCCTGCCCGTGCCGTTAAGTGAGTAGTTGGGCCTGTGGGCCCTCGACAGCGCCTAATCGTGGTGTGGAGTTTTTTTTTTTGTTTGTTTGGTAGTTGCTTCCTTTTTTGTTTTTGACCTCTTCTTATCTTTTTGACCTTATTGATAAAGTGGCGTTGCTGACACCTTGTGTTAAGAGTATTTGCAAGACTCCAGTAGATCCCTGAAGCTGTGCTGTGGTATCTGGCAACAAGAATTTGTCAATGAATCTAAATGTGGAGGCTAAGTCAACACCTCAAACAAACCATTCCTAAACCGTCTTTGCTTTGTAGTAAAATCCACTGAAAGAGCCCACAGGGAACAGGGAATGCTGTTTCCATGAAAGGGTGTTTCATGGAAACGGCAACTTTTATCCTGTCTTCCTTCAACCAATCACAGCAGATGGCCCCGCCCCTCCCTGAGCCTTGTTCTGCCGGAGGTTTCTTCCTGTTAAAAGGGAGTTTTTCCTTCCCACTGTCGCCAAAGTGCTTGCTCATAGGGGGTCATATGACTGGTTTTCTCTGTATCTATTATTGTAGGGTCTACCTTACAATATAAAGCACTTTGAGGTGACTGTTGTTGTGATTTGGTGCTGTGTAAATAAAATTGAATTGAATTGAGGTCTACAGCAGGTAGGTGGTCAAAGTAACATCCACATGGACAGCAGGACCCTTCCAACCTTCTTCCAAGGCTCTTATGGTTACTGCTGGTGCTTTCAGCAGGGGACTGGGGTGAGGATGGGCACCCTGACTGGTTTGCAGGTTTGCAGCCCCATTCTGACATATCAAAAGGACAGTCAGTGCTATTCTCTTGTCATCTGTCAGTACTCATAATGTTATGTGGTGTATGTTGTGTGACTTTACTGTACCATACAGTAGTTGGTGCTGAGTTTCTTTTTTTTCTGCTGCATATAGTGTCAGGAGTGATATGTGACAGAGGGACAGTAGCAAGACTGAAAGGAAAGATTTACAAGCCAGGAGTGAGTCCTGCTATGATGAACGATTTGGACACAGTGACATTGACAAAAAGGAGGCAAAGCTGGAAGTGGCAGAGTTGACAATGTAAAGAGTTTCGTTGGGAGTGGATTAGAAATGAGTACATCAGAGGGGCACCTCAGGTTGAGCAGTTTGGAGACAAAGTTAAAGAGGCAACGCTGATATGGTGTGGGCATGTGCAGAGGAGGGATTAGACTACCAGGTGGGGGGAAATATCACAGAAAATTCATGGATGAAGTGAAGGAGGACACGTATAAGGTTGGTGTGACAGAAGATGCTAGAGATCGGATGAGATGGAGCCTGATGAACTGCAAGAAAATAGTTTCATATTTACTGGCTCGCTCTCTTAGTTTTAGCAGTGTTTTTGTATAATGTATAATCTATCCTCTGTTTTCCCTTCTATTGTCCCTGCCCTTTTTTAAAGCACTTAATAAACTAAAGACTAAAGAGAGAGCGGAGTCTTGTATGAATGAACCTAAAAACAGGTGCAGGTTAAACTTAAACCATCAGGTTGGTTTTATTTCCAAATATGTTTAGTATGACATTCACTTGCTGTTTTGGTTTTTATCTAGTTGGGTTTTGAAAGAGTTCATGAGACACCCATTCACCTGATCTTTAGATGTTCTGTGTTTTTGTTACAAGGCAATTTTGGGACATCTGTAGGGTAGCAAGGGCATGAATAGAAAATGAGTTTATTAAGGCATAATATTTAGGTTTTAGCCTATTTTAGGGTGTAGTTAGGGGAGGGGGCACCAAAGATTATTATAAGCACTCTATTTTTCTTCTCTTTGGTTTAAGCTAAAACATTTTGACACTTAGCAATGTTGACAGACAGTTGTTAACTAGCAACCCACTCGCAAGTAACTGGCAGCTCGAAATATCATGTGACAAGTTAGCTACTTAATGAAGGAAGTCAGATAGTATTTCAAGTTATTTACTGAGCAAGTGCTACACGTGAGTGAACGTTGAAACTAAGTTACATCTTTTGATATACTTAATTTAAAATGGACATCATGTATACAAAATATTTACATACATACATATGTGTGAATATCACACCATATATGTTTATCTCAGAGAGTTGAGGAAGTGTGTTATAAATATAAATTCACATTAACACTGGATATTTTTTTCTTTACATAAACTAAGATGTAACATTGATAGATACACTTACCACCAATGTTAATATAGTACAGAAATGATGTTATGAAAATCTCGTAGTACTCATCAATCTATTTCGAGATCACACACAGGCTTGTAATGAGAATACAAGCACGACAATTAGAAACTTGGGCAATTCCACATTTTCAATTAAAATTTGAAAGACAAAAGCCATTTAGCATTAATAACTGAGACACTCGCGGTCACAGCTAAGTCAAATCTTTCTTAATTAATTGTTCCCACATGAGTTTAGAGGGTCAAAAGTGTCCTCCAGTTAGGAAGCTATAATTGCCGATACTTAATTTAAATGGAGGGATGCCTATCGTGTATTTGTATGCTAATTGAAGCCATTGCATTGCTATCCTTGTGACATTAGTGTTCACGCTGTGTTAAAATGAGAACATTCGTTTGACACTTTCTTGGGTTAATAACCTTCCCGCCCTTTCTGTCATGTTTACTACATTGGCAAAGTTGAAGACACAGTATGCACTGAGTATGGAACAGTGACAAATCATTGATGACTAAGCTCAAACACAGATTCATAATCCATTAATAGAACTGGTTAAGCACGCCTCCAGATGGAGCTGCTTGACTCATACTGGAATAAACCAATCAGCCCTTGACTCAGTTCAAATTTTGGCATTTATAGGATTGTGTTTCGTGAATGGATGATGTCATCCAACAAATCTGAGCTGGATTTTTAAAAAAGACACCTGACATCTTTGGTTTTCATCACATGAAACCTGGTTTCTTACAGCTTCATTTAATTGCTGAATAACTAGTATTGTTCAACACCTCATCATTGCAGTAAGACATGAAGCTTTGAAGCCCCCCCGCAAAAAAAACCAAAAAAACCAAAAAAACATCAGTAACATTATTGTGTGCTGTTAAAGAATTAAAACGTGACAAGAAAAGACTAATCTTTCTGACAGAGGACAGATTTTAACCCTGCATTAGTGCTTTACCACTTAAGTAGTTGACACATCAGTTATCTGTAGGAGAGACACAGGCTAGATATGCCCAAAATTCAACATTTACTAATTAATGGTTTATTCAGAATCAAAATTCAAGGCAAAACTTAGCCACAACATTTTAACCATATGGCATCTGATTTGAATTTGTTCAGATGATCATTATCATTTTCAGCAACAAGCCTTGCTAAGGGAAATAGCGTGATTGCGTGATCTCCACAATCACATGACCTGTACCAAAGTGAGATGGTGTGGAATGAATTGGACTGAAGAGAGAAGAAAGCCCAGTGAACAGGAGCTTAGGATAATAGAATTAGAATTCAACTTTATTGTTACTGAGCATGTCACAAGTACAGACAACGAAATGCAGTTTGCATCCATCCAGAAAGTGCTTTAGCCATAATATAGATATATTACAAAAATATACATTAGCAATGATATATATGTATATGTATATATACATATACATACAGGGAGTGCAGAATTATTAGGCAAATGAGTATTTTGTCCACATCATCCTCTTCATGCATGTTGTCTTACTCCAAGCTGTATAGGCTCGAAAGCCTACTACCAATTAAGCATATTAGGTGATGTGCATCTCTGTAATGAGCAGTGTTGGTCAAGTTACTTGAAAAAAGTAATCAGTAACTAATTACTGATTACTTCCCCAAAAAGTAATCCCGTTACTTTACTGATTACTCATTTTCAAAAGTAATCAATTACTTAGTTACTTAGTTACTTTTTAAAAACACGATTTACAACCTGAAGAGGTGATGAAGCGATAGATCTTTCAGCCCAGTTCTACTTTTTCTGCATAATCCATCATACAAAATGTAATCAAATGGAAAATTATCTTTTTTTTAACTTGTTTTATCAGTTTTAATCTTTTAACTTTATGCATCAAGCAAAAATTTAATTATATGCAACATTCTCTGACTTGAATAAATCAGTTTAACATTTAAACCTATTTTCTGCACATTCCAGCACATAAAATAAAATATTTTTTGTGTTTACACTCAGTCTTTCAAATAGATGCAAGTAAAACACAGCAGAAAATAAATAAAGTCAAAGACTCAGCGGTCCTGTTGCTCTATTTTCACCTGTAAAGCAGGACTGCAGTAGGCGGAGGTTTACCCTGGTGCAGGTGTGCCGCGGTCAGTTGAAGAATCCGCGAGTTTCTCTGTGAATTTCCCATTACGTCGTTGCGCACTCGGTGCTTGTTTAGGGTTTTTTTTCGCTGTAAAAAGAAGTTTTCTTCCCACGCACAACGGACCCTAATGTTTTTGCTCATACTCTCTCCCACAATCGAGTAACGCAGCGTTCCTACGGGAAAGTAACGGTAATCTAATTAACGTGTTTGCAATAGTAATCCCTTACTTTACTCGTTACTTGAAAAAAGTAATCAGATTACAGTAACACGTTACTTGTAATGCGTTACTGCCCATCTCTGCTAACGTCTTATGCAAACTCTGTCATTCTGTTCTATAAGCAGGCCTGAGCTATGACAGAAACCACTCGGAGCTTCACGGATTAGTCCTAGTCTGTTTTCAAGTTGTAAAAGTTAAAGATTTGACTTGTTTGTACTCTGACCTTATTACTTTAAATTCCGGTCATATCAAATAAGAACATGGCACCATTGTAAGAGCAAATGTTCAGTGTTGGTCAAGTTACTTGAAAAAAGTAATCAGTAAATAATTACTGATTACTTCCCCAAAAAAGTAATGCTGTTACTTTACTGATTACTTATTTTCAAAAGTAATTAATTACTTAGTTACTTAGTTACTTTTTAAAAACACGATTTACAACCTGAAGAGGTGATAAAGCGATAGATCTTTCAGTCCAATTCTACTTTTTCTACATAATCCATCATACAAAATGTAATCAAATGGAAAAGTCTCTTTTTTTAACTTGTTTTATCAGTTTTAATCTTTTAACTTTATGCATCAAGCAAAAATTTAATTATATGCAACATTCTCTGAGTTGAATAAATTAGTTTAACATTTAAACCTATTTTCTGCACATTCCAGCACATAAAATAAAATATTTTTGTGTTTACACTCACTCTTTCAAATAGATGCAAGTAAAACACAGCAGAACATAAAGTCAAAGACTCAGCGGTCCTGTTGCTCTATTTTCACCTATTAAGCAGCACTGCGGTAGGCGGAGTTTTACCCTGGTGCAGGTGTGCCGCAGTCAGTTGAAGAATCCGCGAGTTTCTCTGTGAGTTTCCCATTATGTCGTTGCGCACTCGGTACTTGCTTGGAAGTTTAGGGGTTTTTTTTCGCTGTAAAAAGAAGTTTTCTTTCCATGCACAACGGACGCTAATGTTTTTGTCACTTTTTATGGAATCAAACTCAAAGTAAGGTCAGTACTTCCACGCTTTAAATGCTGCACGCTCATACTCTCTCCCACAATCGATATGTGATCCATTGTTGATCTGTACACAGCTGTTGTCACTAACGGCGCACTCGCTTACGTCACTTTCGTGAGACATTCTCGCAAAGAAATCACGGTTTTAGTAACGCAGTAACGCAGCGTTCCTACGGGAAAGTAACGGTAATCTAATTACCGTTTTTGCAATAGTAATCCCTTACTTTACTCATTACTCGAAAAAAGTAATCAGATTACAGTAACGTGTTACAAGTAACGCGTTACTGCCCATCTCTGGTAATGAGAAGGGGTGTGGTCTAATGACATCAACACCCTATATCAGGTGTGCATAATTATTAGGCAACGTCCTTTCCTTTGGCAAAATGGGTCAAAAGGAGGACTTGACAGGCTCAGAAAAGTCAAAAATAGTGAGATATCTTGCAGAGGGATGCAGCAGTCTCAAAATTGCAAAGCTTCTGAAGCGTGATCATCGAACAATCAAGCGTTTCATTCAAAATAGTCAACAGGGTCGCAAGAAGCGTGTGGAAAAACCAAGGCGCAAAATAACTGCCCATGAACTGAGAAAAGTCGAGCGTGCAGCTGCCAAGATGCCACTTGCCACCAGTTTGGCCATATTTCAGAGCTGCAACATCACTGGAGTGCCCAAAAGCACAAGGTGTGCAATACTCAGAGACATGGCCAAGGTAAGAAAGGCTGAAAGACGACCACCACTGAACAAGACACAAGCTGAAACGTCAAGACTGGGCCAAGAAATATCTCAAGACTGATTTTTCTAAGGTTTTATGGACTGATGAAATGAGAGTGAGTCTTGATGGGCCAGATGGATGGGCCCGTGGCTGGATTGGTAAAGGGCAGAGAGCTCCAGTCCGACTCAGACGCCAGCAAGGTGGAGGTGGAGTACTGGTTTGGGCTGGTATCATCAAAGATGAGCTTGTGGGGCCTTTTTGGGTTGAGGATGGAGTCAAGCTCAACTCGCAGTCCTACTGCCAGTTTCCGGAAAACACCTTCTTCAAGCAGTGGTACAGGAAGAAGTCTGCATCCTTCAAGAAAAACATGATTTTCATGCAGGACAATGCTCCATCACACGCGTCCAAGTACTCCACAGCGTGGCTGGCAAGAAAGGGTATAAAAGAAGAAAAACTAATGACATGGCCACCTCGTTCACCTGATCTGAACCCCATTGAGAACCTGTGGTCCATCATCAAATGTGAGATTTACAAGGAGGGAAAACAGTACACCTCTCTGAACAGTGTCTGGGAGGCTGTGGTTGCTGCTGCACGCAATGTTGATGGTGAACAGATCAAAACAGTGACAGAATCCATGGATGGCAGGCTTTTGAGTGTCCTTGCAAAGAAAGGTGGCTATATTGGTCGCTGATTTGTTTTTGTTTTGTTTTTGAATGTCAGAAATGTATATTTGTGAATGTGGAGATGTTATATTGGTTTCACTGGTAAAAATAACTAATTGAAATGGGTATATATTTGTTTTTTGTTAAGTTTCCTAATAATTATGCACAGTAATAGTCACCTGCACACACAGATATCCCCCTAAAATAGCTAAAACTAAAGACAAACTACAAACTACTTCCAAAAACATTCAGCTTTGATATTAATGAGTTTTTTGGTTCATTGAGAACATGGTTGTTGTTCAATAATAAAATTATTCCTCAAAAATACAACTTGCCTAATAATTCTGCACTCCCTGTATGTACACTCCTCAGCCTCCCTGGGAAAGTCTGTGACAGGGTGCTGGAAAGGAGAGTTCGTCCGCTAGTCGAACCTCGGATACAGGACGAACAATGCGGTTTTTGTCCTAGTCGCGGAACACTGGACCAGCTCTTTATCCTCTCGAGGATACTTGAGGGTGCATGGGAGTTTGCCCAACCAGTCTACATGTGTTTTGTGGACTTGGAGAAGGCATTCGACCATGTCCCTCGGGGTGTCCTGTGGGAGGTGTTGTGGGAGTATGGGGTGTCTGGCCCATTGCTACGGGCCATTCGATCCCTATACAACCGTTGCAAGAGCTTGGTTCGCATTGCCGACAATAAGTCAGACTCGTTCCGGTGGGTGATGGGCTCCGCCAGGGCTGCCCTTTGTCTCCGGTTCTGTTCATAATTTTTATGGACAGGATTTCTAGGCGCAGCCAAGTGGCGGAGGGCTTTCGCTTTGGTGGCCTCAGAATCTCATCTCTGATTTTTGCGGATGATGTGGTTCTGTTGGCTTCATCGGGTGAGGTTCTCCAGCTCGCACTGGAACGGTTCGCAGCCGAGTGTGAAGCAGCGGGAATGAGGATCAGCACCTCCAAATCTGAGGCCATGGTTCTCAGCCGGAAAAGGGTGGAGTGCCCACTCCGGGTCGGGGATGAGTTCCTGTCCCAAGTGGAGGAGTTCAAGTATCTCGGGGTCTTGTTCGCGAGTGATGGGAGAAGGGAGCCGGAGATCGACAGACGGATTGGGGCTGCAGCTGCAGTAATGCGGACGCTGCACCGGTCCGTCGTGGTGAAGAGGGAGCTGAGTGTAAAAGCGAAGCTCTCAGTTTACCGGTCGATCTACGTCCCTACCCTCACCTATGGCCACGAGCTGTGGGCAGTGACCGAAAGAACGAGATCGCGGATACAAGCGGCAGAAATGAGCTTCCTCCGAAGGGTGGCTGGTCTCTCCCTTAGAGATAGGGTGAGAAGTTCGGCCATCCGGGAGGGGCTCAGAGTACAGCAGTTGCTGCTCCACATCGAAAGGAGCCAGCTGAGGTGGTTCGGGCATCTGACAAGGATGCCCCCTGGGCGCCTCCTGGGTGAGGTGTTCCAGGCATGTCCCACCGGGAGGAGGCCCCGGGGCAGACCCAGGACACGCTGGAGAGATTATATCTCTCGGCTGGCCTGGGAACGCCTTGGTGTTCCCCCGGATAAGCTGGAGGAGGTGGTTGGGGAGAGGGAGGTCTGGGCCTCTTTGCTTAGGCTGCTCCCCCCGCGACCCGGCCTCGGATAAAGTGGATGAAGATGGATGGATAATATATGGGAACACCTTCACGACTGGAAGTGCTCCGGGTGACAGATTTGTGAAGCTTGTTGAGATGATGAAGAGTATGAAGGGTGTGCAAACAGAATCTGAAACATATTCTGCTTGTTTACATTTTCACAACACTTTCTTTTTAATTTTAACACATTTGCTATTTTTCTGCACTGTAAAAAAAAAACAGGAAAAAAAAAACCCTGATCTAAGGAGGCGTGTCAAAGTAAGAAACATTACAATACTAATATTGTACTAAGAAGCTGAATCATATAAACCAAATCCTAAGGAGTTATCACTGGGCTACAGTTAAGCCCACTGTATGAATATATTCACATCCTCGGGTTTCCTCTGTAACCACACATACACAGAGAATCAACTCCATTATCTTCAATTCTGAAGAAAACAAATCCATTTCATGGTGACATTAGTACTTTTTGAAAATGTCTTCTCTAAATGTATTCTCAGTTGAGTAACTAACTGTGCTCTTCTCGTCAAAGAGCAAGTTATGAGTCCAAGAGAGAAGGCGTGTGTTTTTGGATGAAGACACATGTCCTTTGGGTTCCCGGGGTTAACTTAGCTATTGACCTAACAATTTGCTATGTTTGGCAGATTCGAAAACGTTACCACGTGGAATGGAAAGTGTGTTTTTGGGTCAGTGGTTAGATTGGAAAAGTGAAGGGTTAGGAACACACCAGAGGGCAGTCCAATTACATGATTATACGGGGCCAGAACCCAATTACACTGAAGCCTCTGTTAGCATTTGTGCATTGCATGTATATGCTTTCAAGTTACAAAGAAGGAAATGGAAATGGAAACAATAGCAGACGGAGTCGACAATTTTTGTAGGCAATTTACCTCAATTGTAGCACAGTATTTGGCTCTCTTCTAGATCTGGACATCCCGTGTCTCTTTGTGTCAGGCGTTTGCTCAGTGCTGCTGGGTTATATAAGTGATTAGCAGGTCTTCCCTTTTTGATCCAAGGAGGAGGAAAAAAGGACACTTTTTTCCCCGAGTGTGGCTATCCCATACCGCTTACCCCAGGCTACTGTCAAGTTGTCACCATTTTTAAAGTTCCATTTTCACAAATCAAGCTACCTCTGTTCTTTTTTTGTCTTTATGTCTGCCTGAATCTTTGTCTTCCTTCACGAGAGCTCCTCTATTCTAACGCTTGTTTGCCTTTTCTCTCTTATTTTTTGTGCCTTCTACTTCATTTCTCTTCCTTCCACCGTAAAAGTCAGTTTTTTCTTCTGCTGCTAAATCTCAGCAGTCCTTCACACTGCTTGTTTCTTTTCCCTGTGATGTTGTTGCATGCATTTTCATAAGCGTATCAGCTCAGTTGATGGTAAATGAAACGTTTAGCAGTGTCGAGGCCTAACATTCTCTCGGCTCCTCTTGGCTACCATGTGAATGCCAAAGTAGAGCAGCTGATTGCATCACATTTGCCCTGGCCTTCATAGAAAGCCCTGCCGGAGTTGCAACATGGCATTGTTCCTACATGGCATTGTGTGATCAAGAGATCAGCCACACAGGCTTCAGTGAGAGTTTAGCCTCAAGGAAGTATTGGTAGCTGCTTGGTATGAATTACACCATGCATTCAGTATGAAAGAGGATAGATGTGAATTTTATTTTCCCTCTGCATGTTCCAGACCTCCCCACAGTGCTGCAACAATGCCCATATTTAGTTATGTATTCAGTGAAAGACGGCCTGCCTGTTCAGTGAGGTAATTCCACTTTTTTTCCTCAAAATACAGCACCACAAAGAAAAGGCTTCATTTGACTTTAATTCAGAAGGTAAGTGAATGTATCTCAGGTACCAAATTATACCTTATTAACTTCTTTCTAACACTGTTCTCTGTTTGGTCTCAAAGGCAATAACTCCTTCGAGTTGACATTATTCATTCCAACAACACGGGGGTTGTAATGGAGACCTAGGGTTCCATTACTGGGGGTTTCACGGTGCACATTAGTTCATAGATACTGAACACAGAATGTTGTTAGATAAATAGTTACTGATATCCATGACTTTCAGGTAAGCAGGCATGTTGAAGAATTCCTTTATGTTGACAGTTTGCAGAGTGGAGCTGAGAACGAGCGAAAAAAATGACTCCCATTCACATTAAAGAAGTATTTTGGGTTACAGTTAAAAGAGTGAGGAAGGCTCACGTCTACAGAATAAACCATTGTGCGTTAGTTCCAGCATCAGCTGTAAAAAAACAACAAACAAAAAAAAGATCAATCATACATGATTTTAAAATTTGCCTGCTCTCCTCTTTTCAAAAACAACGACCTTCCAGGAAAGAGAAAAACTCTGCCAAGAACAAATGCAGGGTGGATGACAATTGTCTTGCAATTCTCACCCCCACCCCACCCCCCAGTCACATGATCTCATCAATAGGGCTTTGGAGCGTGATGTCACGGGGGTGGGCGTGGAAAGGATTTTGGCCCGATCCGCCATTTTGGGGGTCTAAGTAAGGAGCGAAAGCATAGCCATGGTTCGTACTTGCTGTGTGGTCGGCTGCAATGTTCGATCTTACGACCGGCACGGGAATAAGTTTCGATTGTCTTTTTATGCTTTCCCAACCTGGAAGCAACATGAAGGAGCTCATGTATCGGATATTACCAAACGAAGGCGTCTAGCCTGGATAGCAGCCGTGAGACGAGCTGATATCAAGTTCTGTTACGTCTCCAGATATCAGTTGGTGTGCTCAAGACATTTTCATTCCGGTAAGTTCTAAATATGTTCACATCACACTTTATAGCTGAATAATATCATCGTTGGTGGTCTCGGAAGTTATAGAAATTGCGATCAAACATAGAATGGAGTGACTTGATTGGTTGATGTAAAGACAATAAATGAAATGAGACAGGAAGGACACAAATTGGCGTTAATAATTTACCCGATTATCAATGTGTTAATTTGCATGTACTTTACAATTATGGGCATATAATATGATAACGATATTTTAGCAGTTCAATGATAAATGTGTAACATTAATTATGGTGGGGGGTGGAAAATGGCTATTTCACTCGATGCACTCCAGCTGACTTCCTTTGACGACGTACTCAGAGTTTGGCGGCTTGAAAATAGCCAAATCTTGCACCCAGCCATTTGTAAATTGGATGTGCGCCTCCAGTGACTTGTAATTACGAAACTGGTTCGCTGTGTAAGCGCTTACTCCACAAACAAGATACGTGAAGATATCGGGGTAGGACAGTGGCGGTAAGTAGTCTGGGTCTTTACTCCACTGCCGTATTTCATATGGGTCCAGATTTGCGATGCACTCTATTTTTTTTCAAGTACCGCTGCTTCGCCTCTGGACGCAATCGGTCTCTATACCGTCCGTTTTCTTTTGAGCTGCTTTTAAGCATGTTTCTTGTCGTCGTCGTTCCAACACAGTGTGTTTGTTTTGATTCGTAGACCCCGAAAATGGAGCTGTGCTCCCACAATGCATTGCGGCGTGACGTCAACTCCAAAGCCCTATTAAGGGTTGTTTTTTTTTTTTTTTTTTGTCGATTTCCTCACCCTGGAGGATGACTTCACCGCGCAGATCACAGTGAATGTTACAAAAAAGATAACCATGCTCTAAACTCTACGACTAAAATGACTTTGAGTATTTGTCCTTTAAGTATTTTTAAATATAACGTATGCAAATATTTAGCTTATTATTTTTTGTGTTGGATTTAGTGATTAGTTTTTCGTGATGTTCTTTGTCAGTTAGTGAAATCCTCTTTCTGAAGCTTTTTACTGTCATCATGTCAGAATTTTAAAACCAGCCTTCATGAGAATGGAGGTGTGAGCAGCACTTCCTGCAGCTGTGCCCCCAAACCTAGGCCGCATTCTTCTGAGGCCGCATTTGAAAGCCGATTACGTCACAGCCAGGCGACAAAGGCCGACAAATGCGTCCTCCTTTTCCCCAGATTTGAAGGACGGGTCGGGTGTATCCTTCGTGGCCCAACCTATCCCAGAATTCGTAGCGTGGCCCAGCCAATTCCAGTTTCCAACAATGGCGGCTACTACTAAGTTTTAATATTACTCTCATTACTCTTTCAGGGTCACAAAATAAACCTTTAAGATATTTTCAGGCGAGAATGTAGCTGTAAACTTCAAATATCTGCTCGGTTTATCAAGACATCACATATTTGCAAAAGTGCTCCGACATTTTCGGAGACGTCTGTTACCCACCAGCTCGATAGCTGACCGGGAGGTCGAGGCTCACTAGAGAACAGCAAACTCCCGACACACACACCAAAATAAAAACAAGCAAGGTCGTTCGGGGAGGACCGTCCGACTGTGACACTCGGATAACTTAAAAATGTTATTGTGTGGCTTTTTTCACTGTTTTAGTTGTTCCTGAGTAAATCGGATTGGCTGAGATTAAAGTTCTAGTTTTCACACAGCTGAATAAACGTCAAACAGAAAACTGATTAAACAGAAATGTGAGATGGTCGAGAGTTTACTCCAGTGTCCTGTTATGCATTAGGAGCAGACGGCTGAGTTTATTAAACTCCACCGAGATGGTGGCACAAGTCTGAAGGCTAGACCATCCAATTTTACAGCCTCGCACTTCCGGCCTTCTCGCTCTTCGAAAGACCAACAGCCGTGAAGGCCGGGTCCTCCCAAGGATGACATTCATAAAATTTGAAACATTTAACAAGGTTTTCTTTGTTTAAGTTTGACTTGATGATAATGTCAAAATTTTAGTCCTTGTAACACATTTTGTGCTTTTCAACTTTTCAACAACTGTGCATAAACAGAGCAGATTTATACAGTTGTCTTTGTAGTGAACGGGACATAATGCATAACAGGATTACGAGTTTTTATTTTGACTTTGAACTACATGATCAGTGTGGGGCATTTACGGGTGACCGTTCACTCCCAGAGTGTTTAGATCTCTGCAGTATGATCTTTCCAAATCATTGATCAGAAACAGTCACATCCTAACTGTTTGCCCAAATACAAACAAATATAACCACCAGTAACACACTCAGAGACTTCCCATGCAAAAAATTTTTCCACTAATTTGTTCCTGTCACAACCCATAAACAAAAGCACTTCTGAAGTTGCCAACTAACATCAAGGCTGAAACAATAATTGTTGCCCATTGAGGGAGATTACATCACCATCTCCACCTCTCTACTTTTGAATGTAGAACAATAATTGCTAGCCTAAAGGAACTGTTAGCTGGTACCCTTTTGATTATAACTAAATCTGAAGACAAGTTCATGATCTAAACCTGAAGCCATGTGGTATAAGTTAAGAACAGCAAAGAGCAATATTTGAAATATAAATAACAATTTGCTGTTTTGTTTGTGGATTCAGCTGCAAAATAAAAAAAGGGTTCAGACAGACCAATCAAAGGGCTGCTTTGCCAGTTAGTGTTTCAATTGGAGATTATTCAAAGCATTCAAGGTTAATGACCTTAATAGGCTCACAAAACTTTTTATTAAGGACACAAGGCTTGTACGGGGTACAGCCTACCTTTTACTCTTCCAATGGCCTCATCCCGCTCGCCTTGCAGCCACCCACTGCCAAACCATCAGTTATGCCTTCTATGGAGTCTGAGTCAAAGCATCTTGGGAAATTAAGGGGACTGTAATGTGGCATCATCTAATAATTGCCACTTGTGGCTGTGTTCAGCTACAAACCCTTGGAAATGTTTCTACAGTAAAATGTGATATTCCCCTCTGAGAGTGAATAATAGGCTGCAAAGAAAGACCAACTTCTAAAAAAGTAAAGTAAATGAGGTTGTGAAGGTACAAGTACATTCTTTGATTGATGCCATTTTCAGGTCGATTACTCTCCTGATTTGGCCACCACTAATAGGGCCAAGGATAGCTTGAGAAGAGAGAGAGGAAAAACTGCCACAAAGAGGAGAGGAAGACAACTGGGGAGGAGGAACTGAAAGTCGTGGTGGGAGGCAGAAGGGCAGAAAAAGGCACAAGGCAAAAAAAAGGAGAGAGGGAGTTACAGAAACAGCTACCCAACAAGAGACAACATGGCACAGCCCAAACTTGGCCTAATAGGCCACCGCTACCTTGAGAAGTGTAAAGTAGGTCTGGACAGTGTGGGCTATTTGCAGACTGAGCGGTATTACACACTGTTAATAGGTTCAACCAGGGCTCCTCTCATTTATCAGAGAGAGTACAGACTCTCAGAGCAGGGAAGGCAAGGAGAGGAGGAGCATGAGTGATGGATGTAGGCAGACATCAGAGGGGGAAAATTTGGTTTCTCGGAGCAGAGGTGAATGTCTCAGAGCGAGAGCTCTCTTTTTCTTTCACTTCATCTACTACACAGTCATCTCATGCCTTTTCTCTTTTCCGTTTCACTTATAGATTTAAAGATTAAGCTTTTAATAATAATTGTCATTCCTACCCTCTAGTTTAGATTAATAAAGCAGGCAGAAACTTAAAAAATAAAAAATCGGACCCATCCCCCATCATGTAAGAGATAGTTTGTTTGATAAGGAAGTCAGTATATTCCATTATGGCTTAACAGAAATAAATTCTAACCATATTCTTATATAAAAATACAAAGTGCCATTTTTTTCCAATTTATGTACAAAAATTGCAGATTGAATGTGATGCTCTATCATCTGCCAACATAGAGTGATGTAAAAAAAAAAAGTGAGTGAAGAAGAAACTGTGCATCATGGGAATCTCCCAGCAGCCTAAGCCTATAGTAGCAACCATTCAGGGTCACCTGATAAGGCCTTAACTACACGCTTCATCAAACAGTACATGTTGTTACAAAGAGTCTCAGGCTGCTCGAAACTCTCAGATTGTGACAGTTTTTCTACTTTTGGCTTTGTATGATGTGAAAGACAGCAGTTACCCCAGCTATGGTCCCAGCGCTGGCTGTGAGCACAGGAAGCATAAAAAAGAGGTTAATCTAAGTTTTTACCCTTTTACGTTCTTATAACATAAGCAGTCCTACCTCATTCCTGCCAAAGCTGAAAATCCCCCTCCCCCTGCACTATGTATGAATCAAATTTTAAGGTTGTCATGTTTTCATCATGTGCAATTGTGACAAAAAACCCTCAGTATTTCCATTTTTTCCTTCTCCTACAGTGGCAAAGAATCCTTCGAAGGATTGCAGGACTCAGTTCCTCATTCTGGACAACTCTAAAACAGAATTAATTCCCTCTGAGATCTTAAGCCTGGTTTGGTTTCACCACATTTTTTGTGTTGCATGCCAACTGTCACATCACCACACCCCTATCCCCATTTACACTGGTGTTTGTGGGTGAACTAGACTCAATTTAATCTTACCGCCTGTGTAACAAGGTGAAATGACACCAAAGCATTAACCACAGTCGTGACTGTTATGTAATGGGTTCTTTTTCAAAAAGTATCCAAATCCAACCTCTGCAATCAACGTGACTCACTGGGCTAATCCCAGAATGATCCCCATATTGCTCTCCAGCAAGTAACTCTGAACAAAGGTAGGTTATGCTGATGGGCATGAAACACGTTTGCTCAGCTAGGCATGAATCTGGACAAGGAGCAAAAGGCAAGGTGAGAGAGGCGATAATCTCAAACCCAAAAATGAAAAGCGTGCAGCCAAACGATGCAACCATCAAGGTAGTGCAACAATCTGACAGCAAATGATGAGAAGAGTTGGATTTAAATTTTGCAGGTAGGCAGAAGTAATGATCAGTCCACTTTAGCATAGGATACACTGGGACTGTCCTTTATGAAAGGAAAGGACAACATGCCATCCCACAATTCATTGCAATGGACCATCTGACCATTTATCAAAACAATCAACATAATAAAGAAGAAACATATTCACTCCATGTAGCGACTATTGCAACCACAGCAGACACAAGATAGGATTTTTTTTGGAACTAATTTGTGGTAAATTGTGTGCCAAAGACTTTTTAAATATTCCCCTCCTGAAAGGAAAACTCATAGAAATACATATTCCATGAGGCCAGTCGCTAAAATGCTTCTGCTCACAACTTTCAGTAGCATAATTGACACAATGCCACTTGAGGAAATCCCGTAGCTTTCCAACATCAAAACAGGGCTTTGTGCTGCTGCAGACTGTAACTAAATCTGGCTGAATGTGGTTTGTCTTCTTAAAAATTCCAATCTTTGTGATGAAGGGATATTTTTCACCGTTCTCATTTACATGACCTGTGTGAATCAGGGTTAGAACACATTGGGGTGATTTGTTAAAAGAGCCATATCGTAGTCTATCTTCTGAACGTTGTGGTTTCAACATGACAATCATCTGGACTTACACTGCTGGAGATTAGTGTAAGGTCCTTTGGATTCTTCTCCTTTCCTTATCAGTTCTCCTAACCACCTTTTCCTGACCTCAATGACATTTTCATCAGTGTCAATGTCATAAACAAAAAGAGGTGAAAAAAGGTCGACTCGACGTTAGAGATTACTGCAGAGCAGAGGGCTGATATGTTTGGTGCAACACACCGATGAAGGCTCTGTGAAAAAACACTGAAGAGAGAAAACCCAGGCAAAACCCCTCTTATATAATCCCATCTTAAATGGGCCCACAAAGTCAGACTATTTTAAATGATTACAAACTTGACATCCTTCATTGGAAAATAACTTTTCACACTAAATGTATTAGATATTAGATGTAAGGAGTGGACAGTTAAGGGAATGCCAGTTATATAGCAATAAAAGAAGACACGGTGGTGAAGCCCTTAAAAGAAAAACAGCACTTATGTACCAGTATAGGCAGGAGGGACTTTGTATCCAAATGGAAAAAGTGTCTGTTTGAGAGAACCGTTTAAAATACACTGTAATCCCTAACAGTTGTTCTAGCTCATAACTAATAAGCTCATAACACTCAAATGTCGTTTTGTAGTTGAGCAAACTATAAAGTATTGAGCTCTGTTGGCTTTTATGCAACTTTAATTGAATAGGGCTCAATATTTTTTAGCTAATTTGTTCGGAACGCTCAAAAAGTTTAAGAAGCATATATTAGTTACGTTCTGGTGGGTGGAGTCTTGTCGCTCCCTCAGGAAAGCTGAGTCAGCCATCTTGAATTTACCTTGATGCAGGGAAGATTTGGCCAGCCCGTGTGGATTAAGAGTCCCCAACTTCAACCTACCACGACCACCACCTTATTTTTTTTCATCAACTGCCCTAAATTTGGTAAGTCTAACGTGTTTTTGTTTTGTTTAAATTTAATTTCGATAAACATTCTTTTTTATTTTTTTACTGGAAATACATTCGTACTTTGCGCACAGTGAATGTTTGTTATAAATGAATTCGAATCCAAGTAATTGTAATTTTAGAAGTTTTCGAATGTGACAAATACGTAATGTTATTTCAAATTAGAACGGTGTAACGTTTTGGCGGTTTTCCGTGGGGGACAACATTTCCCATAATGCATTGTATTCTTGCCCGGGAAGTTGACGGTGGCAGTTCTAGCTCCATGCCTTTGGAGGGAGGCACCAAGATGGCGGCTTGAACAGTCGTGTTTTTTCAGGAGCTCCGAAAGACCGCAAAATTTACTAAGTAACTTTATTCTCTTTCCACTCGAACTATAACTATGGATGCCCAAAAGGTTATTAAGAATGCAAAGCTGCAATTTGTGCCGTCAAACCCCATTGTTAAGACGTCGTCGCATGCTAAAGTCAGTGACCATGGCTATGCTAGCACTGAAGCTGCCAACGTGGGCCTAAACAAGCGAGAACGGGGAACAGACTCGGCGCCGCCAACTCCTTCAAAACAACCGCCAGAGGAGAAAAGAACAAAATCTTCAGAGAAGGAAGATGATATCTCCAATAAAACTATTTTTGAAGCCATTATGGGACTTGACAAAAAATTTGAAGCACAACTGGAGGATATCAAGGAACAAAACAAACAAAGTGCAGCTATGGTTGCCAGCTTGGCTAAGGCTGTAGAGTTTAATGCTGCAGAGATAGTTGATTGCAAATTGAAAGTTGTTAAACTGGCAAATGCGAATGAACAGCTGCTTAAAGAAAATGAAGACTTGAAAAGAAGAGTGAAAGAACAAGAGCGCTACCGAATGAGGTGGTGCCTAAAACTGAAAGGGGTGAAGGAAGACAAAGATGAAAACATTAGAGTGAAGGTTTTGCAAACGCTTCAGAAGATTGCCCCTGACTTGAACTTAGAAGAGGCCGTTGATATTGTCCACCGCTTAGGGAAACGAGTTGATGGCAGAAACAGAAACATCATTATTCTATTCACACAGAGGCGAATTAAAGAAGAATTGTGGAGGCGCACCAAAGACTCTTCAACCTGCAAGCAAGAAGGCATCAGCTTCGCGGAGATGTTGCCGCAGGAGGACATACAAGATCGACAGCGCCTATGGCCTCTGGTGGAGGAAGCAAGACGTGCGGGTAAACGGGCCTACTTTCGTGGTCCACATGCCTTCATTGATGGACGCAAAGTTGAGGAAAGACAGGAGAACTAAAAATGACAAAAACTGAAATAGTGGAAACTTGTTCGCGGTCTGAGGAGCTCAGCATTTAGTACTTTTTTTTTTCTTCTTTTTCTCACGTGGTGAGTGATATTCTGTCTATAGTTCATGTTGAATGTTAACATTTGTTTTGGTTCTTTAAATGTTAGGGGTTTAAGAGAATCTGTTAAAAGAAAAGCCTTATTTTTGTACTGCAAAGGTAAAAAATCAAACTGTATTTTTCTACAAGAGACTCATTCATCTGATAGTGATGTATCTTTTTGGTCAAACCAATGGGGTAGCAAAATCCTGTTTAGCCATGGCTCAATGAGGTCGGGGGGTGTAGCAATTTTATTCAATAACTTTCCCGGGGATCTTGTAATACAACGAACTGACTTGAATGGTCATTGGTTGATTGCTGTAATGAGAGTTGAAAGTTTGTTTTTCATTTTAGTCAACGTTTATGGATATAACAATGAAAGTCAGAATAAAATTATGTTAGAAGATATAACTTCAAATATTTTTGAACTTAAAGGTCGATACCCTACAGAATACATTTTAATGGGTGGTGATTGGAATATGACTCCTGATGAATGGACTGATAGATGGCCCTCAAGGACAGGTAGACCACAAAAAAATAACCTAATTATAGAATTTTTGATTAATAACAACTTGACAGATATTTGGAGAGTAAGAAATCCAGAAATTAAGAGCTTTTCCTGGTTTAAACCAAATGGAGCTTGTAAATCTAGAATAGACTATTGGCTAGGAAGTGACATCATTCTTAGCCACACTGTAAAAGTTGCAATGTCAAATGCACCTCTATCTGATCATTGCTTTATTGAACTGTGCTTAGAATCGGAAATTAGACAATCAAATAAAAGAACTTATTGGAAGTTCAATGCCAAACTTTTACAAAATGAAGACTACTGCAACATAGTCAAAAAAATTATAAAAGATATTATGGCTGATCATCTAATTGTAGGATATATCAATAAATGGGAATTCATTAAATTCAAAATTAGAGAATTTAGTATTCAATTCAGTAAAAACATAAGTCAAAAGCAAAGAGAATATGAATGTAAATTATTCCAAGAAATTACTTATTGCTGTAGTAAAGATGATCTAAATACCCAAGAAAGGAGTAAACTTATGGAGTTGCAAACTAAATTAGATCAGCTCTACCTAAATAAAGCAGAAGGAGCTTTTGTGCGTTCACGGGCCAAGTGGATTGAGGAGGGGGAAAGAAATTCTTCATATTTTTTTAATTTAGAAAAGAGCAGACAGAAAAGAAATTTTATATCTTCTCTGTTAATTGATGGCATTGAATGTGACGACCCTAAAATTTTGGAGAATGAAACTTATACATTCTATTCCAATTTATACTCCTCACAGTTCTCCCAAGCAGATTGTGATGTCTTTTTTGATCAAATAGATAATCTGATCCCTAAAATTGATGAATCATTTAAGGAATTATGTGAATCTGACTTCAGAATTGAAGAATTAGATGCATCTGTTAAGAAAATGGCACTTAATAAATCCCCTGGTCCAGATGGGCTGACAGTTAATTTCTTCCAATTTTTTTGGGAAGACTTACGGGAAATTTTATTCAAAGCTATACTGGCCAGTATTGAAAAGGGAGAATTGATGTCTAGCATGAAACAAGGATTAATTACATTAATTCCTAAACCAAACAAAGATAAACGACAATTGGATAACTTAAGGCCCATAACTTTATTAAATACAGATTATAAAATTTTCTCTAGCTCAGTTGCAACAAGGCTCAAACAAGGGGTTTCATGTATAATTAGTGAGACACAATCAGGGTTTTTGAAAGACAGGAACATTCATAATAATATCAGATTGGTTTTAGACTTACTGGACTACAATGATCTGATTAGTGATGACAGTTTTATTCTTTTCTTGGACTTTTATAAAGCTTTCGATTCAGTAGAACATCCTTTTATTTTAGAAACACTAACTCGATTTGGATTTGGGGATAAATTTAGGAAGATAATAGATATACTGTATAATGATATAAATAGCTCTGTGTCATTAGGCTATGGCACTGGTAAAATATTTGGCGTCAAAAGAGGAATTAGGCAAGGGTGTGGAAGCTCTCCGTTGTTGTTCATAATGGTTGTGGAGATGCTCGCAATTCTAATTAAAAACAGCAGCGTTGCCGGAATTGAGATTATGGACAATTCTTTAATAATTAGTCAACTTGCGGATGACACTACTCTTTTCTTAAAAAATGAACATCAGATTCCCCTGGTAAAACAAATAATCACTACATTCTCAAAAGCTTCAGGCTTAAAGTTAAATTTAAATAAATGTGAATTATTGGCATTAAAGGAGTGTAATTCACAATTACTGTACGATATAAAGGTGAAGAGGGAGGTAAAATATTTGGGCATCACAATTTCAAAAGATCACAAAGTCTTAGAAAAAGTAAATATTTTAGATAATGTTGACAAATGTAAGACAATCCTAAATAAGTGGTTACAAAGAGACATCACAATTTTTGGAAGAATATTATTAACCAAAATGGATAGTTTATCTAGATTTATATATCCAGCTTACTCTCTATCAATATCGAATAAAGTTATTAAAACAATTAATAGCTTGAATTTTAATTTTATTTGGAGGAATAAGTGCCATTATATATCTAAAGATGATTTGGTTAAACCATACATTGAAGGCGGTGGAAACGCAATTGATTTTGACATAATGAATGGTGTTTTGAAACTTAAATGGTTAAAATCCTTCCTAAATAATCCACACTCCATTTGGTTTTTTATACCAAGTAAGGTCTTTAACACACTAGGGGGTATCGACTTTCTCCTAAAGTGTGACTTTGAAATTACTAAGCTACCTGCTAAACTCTCTGAATTCCATAAACAGGTCCTTCTTTATTGGAAAATGTTATTTAAACATAATTTCACTCCACATAATAGCCCAATTTGGAACAATAGATATATACTGATGAACAGAAAATCTATTTTTATTCAAGATTGGTTATCAAAAGGTGTTTGGGCAATTGCCCATTTTGTAGATGAGGAAGGACATGTTCTAGGACATCAAGATTTTTGCCAAAAGTTTAATATCCAATGTTCTAAAAGTAAATTTAATCGGGTTATAAAATCCATTCCATTGTCACTTAAAAACATAGTTGTAAATGATATAATATATTCTGACATCTCCCCCAAGTTAAGGCAATTATATATAGATGGTATTCGATTTTGTGATGTTAAATGCAACAATAAGTTTCTTAGATCTTCATTAAGGAGTCTTTATTCTCCAAATTTACTTAGACGTAATTACATATTAAAAGATTTCCAAAGGGAAGAAATTGAAAAAATAAGAACTGATTATATCACCTTCCCTATCCCTCCTAAAGGGAAAGAAGTCCAATTTAAAATCTTGAATAAAATTTACCCGACAAATAGACTCCTTAGTGATAGATTCAAAATAGAAACGGGTAATTGTGTATTTTGTGAAACAGAAGAGGAGGATTTGGACCATCTATTCTTTTTGTGCAATTTTATACAAATATTTTGGTTGGATTTTCATACCTGGCTTTATTCCAGTGGGATTCAAATTACCCCATTTACCTTAAATATGATAATGTTTGGAGTGTTTTTGAAAGAAAAGAAAGCTAATTATGGTGTTAATGTGTTATTAATCTTGTGTAAGTATTTTATACATAAATGTCGCTTTTTTAAGATTAAACCAACACTGGCTCACTGGAAAAACGACCTAAACCTGTTGGTTAAATCTTTGACTTTAGTTAAAAAGAAAAAGGCTGCTTTTTTTGTTTCCTTTGTAGAAGATTTTGATTTAGTGAGTTAATAATCTGTTAATTTATGTGACCCCATCTTTATATTTTATTTTCACTATATATAAAAGTTGCTAATATGTAAGAAATGTTTATTCTCTGAATCTGTAATATATGGTGCATTTTGTTTGTATGTTTATATTACTAATAAAAGAAAAAAAAAAAAAAAAAAAAAAAAAAAAAAGCTCCATGCCTTTGAACTTTCTACTAAAATTTTCTACTGTCCGTTTCTACCGGTTGTCGTATTCGCCGGTAATGCACGTGCGTATTGTGAGTATACTTATTTCAATAAGTGTCCGTGTTACACAGTCAGTAGTTTACGCTGTTGAGCTATGTGTGTGTGCTAGCATGAAGCGAACAATAATAAACAACATGAGTGTGTTATCATGATGGTAATTAGACACATGTTTGTATTTTTTCGTAGTCTCAAATGTGTGGTTGTGAGATAATCTCGAAGTTCTTTTAACAGTTTAGAGGGGTATTCCACTAAGCGAGCTCTACAAGTCAAGCCTTGCGGAAAAATGCATCGCCTGATTCAGCCTAACATTACACACTGGTCAAACTCGGTGCTACGAACGAAGTTCACCTAAATTGTTCGCGCTAATTCGACAAGGCTCAACCAGCCAGACTGAGGCGCCTCCTTGACACCTTTAAGCCAGACCCTATCGATCTTTGCTAGATAAATTGAAATGAAATGAAAATAAAGAGCCGCGTTCTGCTCCCAGGCTAAGAAAGAATCATTGATGCAGACTGTGCGGATCACAAATACTCCCTAACCTGTAAGGCAGGGGTGTCCAAACTTTTTTCACTGAGGGCCACATACATAAAAATATAGGAGGGGCTGGGCCACTTACTAGAAATTAGGTAAAAAACCTTAACTTTAGTGTATTAAAGTGTATTAAAGATCACAAAATCACTTAAAAGTGGTCGAATATGTTATATTGTTGAATATAATTAAAGACAAAACCGCCTTCATCACAGCTTTCCATAAATTGATCTTTATTGATTCATTCAGAAAAAGTTTTGGTAGCTCATTTTCAGAACAGCAGCTTCAGATTTCTTCTTAGACAGAAGATTTACAGCACAGAGAAAAAACAATAAAGGGGAAAATAGGACGGGTAAATTTCAAGTTTGTTATTTAAGTTATTAAGCTTAGCAACACACCTATTAACATTAGTTTGAAACGGTTAACATTAACAGACTGAACTGGACTTAATAACAGGAGTGCATATAATCTTAGTAGATTATTGTGGTGAGTATCAGCTGCGCTGGGTATGTAAATCGGGCCATCCAGCTGCGGTGCTGATTCGACGTCACTCATGCCAAAAATCCGGACAAATGTCACTTGATCAAGGAGCAGATCTGCATCAGATGAGATCAGCTGACTACGTGTGTGTGTGCTGTGCAAAAAATGTTTTTGAACATTAACAAGTCGTCTTTGTGCACATATTGTTTACAGATATCAGACTGCAAAGAGCGCTACAGAGAGTCAGCATTTCACCAGTTGTCAGTGGGTGAGTTTTATAATTTGTGTCCTAATTTAAATAAAAAATAAATACAAAGAAACTAGAGAATTTTGCCCTGAATTATTCAAAATTTTTAGATTTTTTTTTTGCAACAGAACAGACAAAATTAAATTACTGTGTGAACTTGTTGGCATAATTATGTTCCACCTAATTTAAAAATTGACATGCATTTTAAGTACAATGCGTGTAAACAGTGCATTTTGAAAAGCCAAAAGTGCAAACAGGGCTGAAATGGTTTTGACTGCAAATGTTTTAATTGCAGGGGTGAAGTTGGCCCAATGGAGTGGAAATGCAAGTTGTGTTCTGCAACTTCAAATACTCGGGGACAATTATTTTGGCACTACACTGTATTGCATACCCAATATTCACGAGTGTCCCCCCTGCCATGTCTCTATGACAGTTGCATTTGTACTTTTCCATCATTCGAGGCAATGAAAGCTCATCTGTCAAGATCACATAATGATTCACATAGAGTTGATGCAACTGAAGGAGCACGTGGTTGTTTTATATGTCCTTTGTGTAACTTCACACAGCCCTTTTCTGAGGGAATTCTGTTTGGTCACTTGAGAAATCATTTATGAAGTCATGAGATGGTACCATGCCCATTCAAAAACTGTAATTACAGAACAAATAGTTACTCAGCATTTAATGCACACAAAAGTAGAAAGCATAGTGGTGATTCAGGCTTTGGTGAATGTGTTGTATTGGCATACAACGATAGCGCCCCAGAGCTAGTTGCAGCAGAAAGTCTTCGGGAACCTGCTGAAACTCACAGTCCAGGGTCTGCAGACACATTTGATCTCGATGAGATAAACAGTCAGTGTGACCCAGACATGTTAAAGGCCCAGCTGAACCATAACTTGGCATCGTTATTTCTAAAGATGCAATCTATTCTTCATGTGTCAGAAATGGCATCTCAGGAAATAGTGGAACATTTGACTCAGATATTTTTCTTGTCCCAACCGATACTCAAACATGACATCAGAGAGGTCTTAGAGAGTCATGATATCACTGTCAGTGAAGCAATTCTAAATGAGGTTGTCAGTACTGTTATGGACTGCAATGTTATTGTCAGTGCCACAGCTAAGGGGAAGCCGTTATCCTCAACCAAGAGAAGGAAAACCTTCATCGAAAATAATTACCCTGTGGTAAAGCCTGTACAGTATCTGCTACAGCCAGGACACACAGCAGTACATGTTCCCATTCTCAAAATGATACAAAAAATCTTCAGTCATACAGATATTCTTGATAAAATTAAAGAAACAAAGGTGGCACAAAACGGTGTCTATGTAAGCCACCAAGATGGTTTGTACTTCAAAGAGAACACATTCTTGTCTTCAGATGAGTTCAAAATAACACTAATTTTGTACATTGATGATTTGGAGATAGCCAATCCGCTTGGCACATCGCGCAAAATACACAAAATCTGTTCAGTATACTGGATGCTTGCTGATCTTCCCAGTAAATACCGGTCAGCCTTGCATGTGATTCAGCTTGCTGCTTTATGTAAAGTGGCTGACATCCAGACATTTGGGTATGAAAAAGCACTTGGTCCTTTGTTGAGAGACCTCCGTACCCTTGAACAAGATGGGATATTTATTGAGTCTATTGGTAAGGTAGTCCAAGGAACAGTCATGTGTGTGGTGTGTGACAATCTTGCAGCCCATGAGTTGGCAGGCTTTTCAAAGTCTTTTAGAGCAGAACACTTTTGCAGGTTCTGCACAGCAACACAAGTTAAACTTCAGACTCATGAAGTTGCAAGCAGCGAGTTCAGTCTTAGGACAAAAGACAGCCATAATAGTGATGTGCATGCCGTAATGCATGGGGTCAGTCGGAGTCAAAATGGTGTTCAGGCAGATTGTGTCCTGAGACAGCAACTAGAGCATTTTCATACTGTCACTGGCTTTCCACCTGATGCCCTCCATGATCTTTTGGAGGGCATTGTGCCTACAGAGCTCGCCCTGTGTATTGGAGAGATGATCCGTCGCAAATACTTCACCCTTGAATATTTGAATGACAGAATTCTGTCATTTCCCTACCAAGGAACAGACAAGCTTGAGAAACCTCATAAAATACCACAGAGCTTTGCTTTAAAGAAAAGCATTGGTGGTAATGGCCATGAAAATGCCACATTGCTTAGACTGCTCCCTTTGATTATTGGAAATGCTGTTCCTGAAGAGGATGGGATATGGACTGTGCTAATGGACTTAAAAGAGGTAGTAGAGTTATCACTGTCTTCAGAATTCACAGAGGAGTCCATCCAGTATTTACAGTCGAAGATCCAAGATCATAGACAGATGCTGAAAGAAGCCTTTCCAGATTTCAAACTCCGTCCTAAGCATCACTACATTGAACACTATCCTGACCTTATACGTCTTTTTGGGCCCCTTGTACACTTGTGGACAATGAGGTTTGAGGGAAAACACAGTTTTTTCAAGAGAGTTGTACACGATACACAAAACTTTAAAAATGTGTTAAAAACACTCGCCGACAGGCATCAGTACATGGTAGCATTTCATCTCAGTGCCTCAGGATTCTTCAGACCTCACCAGCAAGCATCAAATGTCTCCTCTGTACTGTTATCAATGCTTCCAGATGTTGCAAAGACATATGTTAAACAAATAACAGCAAGCAATGTTATTTACAGCACATCAAAGATCTGCATTGATGGAACTGATTATAATGTAGGAATGTTTTTGTCTGTTGGACAAGAGGGAGGACTGCCTAAGTTCTGTAGAATTGAACAGGTTCTCCTGGTTAATAGTAGTGTTGTCTTTCTTTGCCAAAGGCACATATCGCACTACATTGAACACCTGAGATCTTACGAACTTTTCCCAAATAATCTGGCTGTTCACACCCCATCAGAGCTAAATGACAAAACACCTCTCTGTGCTTACAACGTAGATGGAAGATTGCTCTTGACACCAAAACGTTTCATATTATTACATTGAAGATTTATTGAAGCAGGTTAACAGCTGACTTCAACATTCTCTTGGAGCTGTGCTGGGCAGTGGGTCCATGAATAAACTGCCTCACTCCAGCAGGTGTCCTTCCATACTTCCCATCGTTCAAGTGAGGCTATGGACTTGTGTACATTGTTTGTATCACGTTTACTCTCCATAAAAATTCATGTTTGTTCTTTTTTTTCCCTTTTTCTTTTTTTTTTCTTCCCCTAGGAACCAAAAGATGGCTGCTGCCCAGAAGCATGTGCTGCGTGTGTATGTTGAACGAGACACCGCCCTGAAACTTACTCTACTTGAGCGACCAAAGTCAGTGGAGGAGCTGAAAGAAATAATTCAAGAGAGGTTCAAGCCAAGACTGGATGGGGACTTTAGCCTTCACTATGAGGATCCGGACTTTGATGGTGATCTTTGTCTCCTTGTGGACATCCAGGAGTTACCAGAGAAGGGCACATTAAGAGTTGTCAGACCTGAAAGCGACACCTTCTCTACTGCATCTTCTGACACAGACATACTCCCACATGTACCTGCGATACAGCGCCAGAAGAGTTGGCCTGATGAATTTGTTGTTCCTAGTTTTGGTTATGAAATGGATCATATACTAGAAGAAGGAAATCGAGTTTATGAAGAATCAGGAAAATTGCTGAAGTTAAAGAGATCACAGAAGAGTGAAATCCTTAGAAAAATGGCAGAAACAATCTACAGTTTTAAAGCATACGCACATGACAAGGAATTGGCAATGGCTGCTCAAGCTTTGATTAGAGCTCATCCATGTCTCAGAATGACAGCTGGTGAAGACGGGGCGTTGGGATGGAAACGCCACATGGGGTACAAGCTTGCATCTTACCGTAACAATCTGGCCAAAGCTGGGGTTGCAGAAGTAGCCATCAACACAGGGAGGCGGAGCCAAAACAACCCCAACAATGATCACCCCCATCAAAACATAAAGAAAGCTCGAAAAGCTGAGGTCAACTACATCACTAACCTACCGAAGGATCAAACCCCAGCCTCTCTGGAAAAAATGAGAGAACAGATCATGCATGAAGTCGAAAAGACTGAGAGAAACTACTTGGTCATAGGCAAGCTCATGGACACAACCTATGCCCTACGTCGCCAAGAAATTGTTGGAGCTGTTGTAGCTCCACGAGTGAGAGACGTCGTGGACAGATGGCCAGCCCTACTTATAGAGTCACAGGTAAAAATAAAATAAAATTAAAAATGTGTGTGTGTGTGTGTGTGTGTGTGTGTGTGTGTGTGTGTGTGTGTGTGTGTGTGTGTGTGTGTATGTCTGTCTGTCTCTTTACTGTTCTCCCAGTTTTTAAAAGTCTAGATTTTCAAACAATTTACCAAAAAGCAAATGGCAGATGTAAAATGACAACACATCACTGTGATGTTTTTTTTTTCTTTTTTTTCCCCATTCATAGTAAACAAAGTCTCTAGAAGTTTATTTATTTAAATTTCCTTTAGATAACATTACAAAGAATGACGAATAACTTTCTATTTTGGCCTTGGTTCTGATTAGAATTTCTCTGGTTTTGCTAACCTGAGAACTTTTTAAAATACATTCACAATTCTGTTCCTAATTCATCTTTGTTCATTTCTGTGTATTTCTGTTCATGTACAGGTGGTGGCAGAGTTCCACCGAATCAACAATGTTAACCTGCGCACTCAATTCTACAAGGAGCTGGACAGACACACCCCTAGACTCATCACTTTGTTCCGAGACAAGGCCATCAAGACTGGCAAGATTGCAGAGGAGCTAGCAAAGCTCATGAGAATTTATGACATTCGGGTAAATTTTTCATTTCACATGAATCAGGATTACATTAACCGATGGTTTGTACACAGCTGTAAGAAGCCATAGTGTCAATTGCTTCAACTGTGCTCCGAGATTAAGTGATTATGCCATGGATACAAGGTTGTCATTTTAGGAGAAGGACATCTTGACAAAATCTATCCTATCAAAATATCCAAAAAAATCCAAAATACAGAATTTACCATCTATGGCTAGGGTAGGGTAGGGTTACCCTTCTAGATTGACAAGTTTAGCCCGTTACACAAAAAGTTTGGACACCCCTGATCTATAACAATGACAATCAGAACATGGCTATCCAACACTTTGTTTTTACTCTGCATTTGTGTAAATACTATTCTAATAGATATTGTATGTTCATCTAGGAACAGCATGATGTAAATACAAGACGGGCCCTCGTCCTTCGTGCACTTCCTGTGTACCTGCGTGAAGATGCCTCCATGTTATTCAGGACTTGTGATGTAAGTGTACTGGCCTCAGCATCAACCCCTTTGCCTAGCTGTTCAGTCAAACATATGACATCGCTCAGAACTCAAGGAGAACCAGGGTGTATATCAGGAAGGAGGTTCAACACAGTCCTCATCTGACTTGTTTTCTCCCATATATCAACTATTGTTGAATAAGATTGCAAGAAGATTGTTACGCATAAACCAGAAAACATGAAAATAGTTGAAAGATTATTATACAAAAAAAATCTGCAGATAAAAACTATCTCCCTTTTAAAATTCAAGTGTTCTATTTTTTTGGAGGTGCCATGTTGTGGTCAGAGAAATGTTTGGTAAATAACAAAAACAAAAATCTTGGCATATATTTATTATTGAAAACATTTATTTAAACATATGTTTTGAAGTCAAACCGAAATTAAGATTATTGTAATGCATCATGATGTATCGCCATATCAAATTAAATCGTTGACATTATAATCCTAAAAGAAACGTGTGACTTATGAAGATTCACACCTCTAATCAATAGCATGATTTGTGTCCTTGTGGGGCTGAACTCATTCTTGTATTATTTTTGTTTTGCAGTCAGCAGATGGTCCAGACCTCACTGACACTCCTGTGGCTCTGCTGACAGTTGTCACGGATGACACTACTGATTCGGCCCTCTTCAGTCCCGAAAGCATCTGCATTGTCATTGAGGATGAAATACTTGTGAATGGTCCCACAAATCTGGCTGAGTCATTTCTCCTGCTCTTTGGGTACATCTATGCACTAGACCTACAATACCCAAAGAAACTTGAGCTTACATTCAC